>NC_045451.1:9825733-10125733 GCF_002776525.5 Piliocolobus tephrosceles
ATATTAAAGAATAGAGTAGCATTAGTTTTTCATATATATTAATTGGAATCCAAGTAGATGCTGATTTTCCAAAGAAATGATTCAGACAATATACCAACTAATTGGTTTGCTTTTAATCAACATGAAAAGTAAAATTTAGTAAAAGTTCTACAAGTAACATAATTTTTAACAGTGTATGAAAATTGCAGTGGTTTTTATCAGATTTACTAAGGATGATTTTGTTTGAATATCTGTTACCTTGTTCGTCATTAAAAGATTCCACTATCATCGGGATTGTATATCCAAAGGTAATGAATTCCATAGGTGCTAAGTGCCTACAAAATATACTTGTAAATTAAAATATGTATTTGGAAACAGGTCTGAGGGAAAGCATATCATGGACTCAGGATCTCTGTGCATTTGTTTTCTTTGCTCCTCTAATAATATGAATTGGAGGTGTCTTATAAAGCCCATGTTCCAGGTGCCATATATGGAAAAGAAATTTGAAAGCTTTTTCTCATCTCTATTTGAAGGGTTGATTAACTCTTTCTCTGGAACTAGAGACCTAGCCTGAAGAGTAACAGCAGACAAACCAAAGCTAGAGGGTAGATCTAAGATCAGCAGCAAATGTTGAGCTTTATGCTCCCATAACCTCTGGTGTCTCTGTATCTTCTATTAAGATACAGCCTTGCTCTTGGGTCAGGTGAAAGTACAGCTAGTTTTGAATAAACCAAGCTACCTATTTCATCTAAGTCAACTCTTCATGGTAAAATAAACGGAACAAAAAATACCCAATTTCATTTGTCGTTTAATCGGTTTTTGTTATCCTATGATGGACTGCATTTAGGACAATTATGAATCAATGATCTACTTAGAAATATTAATGAAAAAAATCTATTGTCTGGAAGTTCTACACTTAACACTAATTTTGTTCTACATTAGCACTAATTTTGCTTTTTGTAATCTAGTATCTCCTTGGGTCAAAAGATAATGTTTTCCCATCTATTAGTAATTGCTGTTGGAACCTCTACCACACAAGTTCTTTGACCTCCAAACACAAAACCTGAGATGTATTAGCAAAGCTATGTTATCACAAGAAGAACGTGTGTTTTTGCAGCACTGTGAGATTTGGATTGGTTTTACTATGTGCAAATTGACTTTGATTCTTGAGTTGTATTCCCTTCATTTGTGAGAAGCATGAGAATACTTATTTTGTAGGACTTTATGCTATAATGTATGTGAGAATTAGAAAAATGTTTGGAATATATTCAGTGTCCAAAGAGTTAGTTTCTTCCCCTTTAAAGTTTTGTTAAACCTCTTCTGATCTGCTTCATTTACAGTAATGGAAATTATTAAAGAGTAAGTTTATAATTTTTCTTTTCCTGAGACAGGGTCTCACTCTGTTGCCCAGGCTAGAGTGCAGTGGCATGAACATGGCTCAGTGCAGTTTCAAACTCCTGGGGTCAGGTGATTCTCCCACCTCAGCCTCCAGAGTAGCTGGGACTAAAGGTGCACACCACCACGCTCAGCCCATTTTTTTTGTATTTTTAGTAGATGGAGTCTCACTATGTTGCCAAGGCTGCCCTTGGAACACGTAGAGCTCAAGCGATCTGGCAGCCTTGGCCTCCCAAAGTGCCGGGATTGTAGGCTTGGACAATGGTGCCTAGCCAGTAGTTTAATTTTTTTAAATGTCAAGTGACCAGGAAGTTATAATAAGATGGTGAAAAATCTAAGCAAGTAAAATATTAGAAGGAAATACAAGAGCAAAAAATAGTTTTGAAAGAACAGATTTTACACAATTTGAATTTTATTTATAACAAGAAAAATATCTTTTTTTACTCCTTTGCTAATGCTAAATAACCCAGATAATTTTAAATTCTTTAATTTTAGTAAAACATAAGACATTGTGAGTTAATTACCATGATCAATACATATATGTGTCTGTAAAAGATAATGAATTTATAATCTTTGTCTAGAATTTATTCAACACCAAGGAAAAAACCTTGTAAATACAAAAGCAACTATAATTTTTGACCTTCCTCCTAGACTTTTGTTGTGAGAGGTTTAACATTTTCCCAACAAAACTAGAAGACTTGAATCCACATGTATCAACTTATTTTTTTAAAAAAACTATTGCAATAAAAAATGGGAAAAAATTAACATTTGTGTCAAGGATAAGCTAATTTATTTGACTAAGAATGAAAAATATTTTCATTTATAAGGCATTTTGATGCCTTTGAAGACTTTGGCTATTGAATTTAAAAATAATAATTTCAGGACTCCATTCCTTAGCACTCATTAGAAGATTTCAAGCCTCACAGGTTGTGAGGCTAACGCATGTGGTTATCACCACCATTAAATAAGTGAAGCCAGAGTCATACGATGGATGTTCTTGAAGGGCACATTAACTTGTTTTGAAAATTCCCTTTAAAGATTTCATGAAATGTCCTAAACAAGGACAAAGTAGTGACACTGACAATCGCTCTCCCACAAAGAGATGCCCTGCTGTGCTTTCATACTCGCTTCATTGTTTGTAATCACGCTCCTGCAGCTCAAGCTACAAAATCATGCTCTGGTGTTTCAGCGTTTTTCATGAAAGAATGTTGATTTCTTCAAAGGAAAGGCTCCTTTTTGATTCCCTATATTGCCCTGTCCAGTGCTGGGCGTATAAAAAAAAAAAAATAGGTGTTTGCCAAATTTAATCATCTCTTATACCTGTATTACAGCTTTCAAAGCCCTTGTATCAAAGCACTTTTTTTTTTTTGGAGACAGTTATGCTCTGTCACCCAGGCTGGAGTGCAATGGCGCAATCTCGGTTCATACAACCTCTGCCTCCTGGGATCAAATGATTCTCCTGCCTCAGCCTCCCGAGTAGCTGGGACACTGGCACCCGCCACCATGCTCAGCTATGTTTTGTATTTTTAATAGAGAAAGGGTTTCACCATGTTGGTTCTCGAACTCCTGACCTCATGATGCCCCTGCCTCGGCCTCCCAAAGTGCTGGGATTACAGGCATGAGCCACTGCACCTGGCCTCAAAGCACATTATTTCATTTGATCCCCATATCAGCACTGAAGGATATAGCAGAGTATATTTTTATCAGGTTCTCACGGATGAGGAAATCAAGCCTTGGAAAGATTAATAGAAGATAACTGAAGGTGCAGGGAAAGTGCTGGCCCATGCAGAAGTAGAGTGATTCATTCTCCCATGTCGTTTCAAATCACGATTGCTCAGACTAGATTGCCCTAGGTACAGTGCGCATTATAAATTATTAACCTAGTTAAAGGATTCATTATTAAAATATCCTCCACAGTCACCAGATAGACATATCTAAAATTTAAATCTATGTTTACTTGCCGCATTAAAAAACACTCCTTGCTGCCTATAAGATAAAGTCCAATTTATTTTCTGACATGACATAGAAAACACTCCTGCTTGCAAGCTTTATCTGACTTTCTAACAAACTCTCTGCCCATTTTATTCTTACTGTAATCTCCAGCAGCTAAAATCCACTAAAGAACCATCCATGCTCTGCCCATGCTATGCATAGTGGAGAGTAACCTGACCCCTCTATCCTCATGCCAACCTCACACTTCACCTTGAAGTCCAACTCATTTTTTACGATTCGCTGTGCAGATCATCATCTTCAGGGAGCCTTTCCTGAGTCCCTACAATGAAATTTGGTGCCCGTTTACCTAGACAGGACTGGTCTCCAAATGTCTCATGCTCCTCTTCATTCCCTGCACCCAGCACAGTCTGGATACCTTATCACTAGTTCCCAACAAAGGGCTACAAACAGAAGGGACACCTGCTGAAGCCAGAGCATCTATTTTTTTGATGTAGGTGTTGTCCTGATTGTCTAGGACAGTTGCCCAGAATCGGAGTGGGACTAGCATGAGCGAGAGATCAGTTTCAGTTGCATAAACCACTGAGACTTTGTTCATCACTTAAGGATAAGTGTACTTGATCCTAATAGTGGTGCAGTGATAAGTGAATAAATAGCCCTAAAATGTGGGGCACTGAAATAGTGGCTGGGCCAGGGATAAAGGAAGGTAGTAAGCAAGCTGGGAGAATGATATTTAGCAGTGAGATACTCGGTAAAACTCTTGCCTCTTAGTAGAACTTGTGATAACTTGGTAGGCCGATTTCATGTCTTAAGAGTTTCTAGATTGTATGGACAAATGTGAAATTTAAAAATAAGAGGCTCTATTCTCCCTGTTGAAAATGGGCAATTATCCTTCCTGTTTCTTAAGGCATTTAACTTGAGAAAACTTTCGGTTGTAAGCACATTCTCCTCTCTTTGAAATGTAAATAATTCTTCTGAAAACCAGATAGATCTTTTGTTTGGCTTTAAGACCCTAAAATGCCTTTCGCAAGGACACATGAACCATGCCTTTGACACGTAAATCTGAAGGGAGATGCGGCCCCATCTCCTAGTTTCTGTGACAGAGGGTGCCTAATTTCAGGTGCTACTTCTCTCCAACTTGCAAAACTGTCTTTTGTCATAAAGATACAAGAAGTTTGTTTTTCCTCTGCATAAAGCCAATTAGTCAACCCAAATGGTTACCCCAATTGCAAGGATGAGGAATGTGTGACAAACGTTGCTGTCAAGTTCTCTTGCTTGTTTATCTTGAGAACCTGCATGTATTGAGTTGTACCTGGTTGGCTATATCCAAGGGTGGGATTCTCCTTCTGTCTGCAATTTCTTAGCAGAAGTAATGGAGTGTGTGTGTGTGTGTGTGTGTTTATCACCTTTATGAAGATTTCTGCATCGGGAGATACTGTTTTTAATTTTATTCCTCCAATAACATCTAGGGAAAGCGGTTAGATAACAATGTTAAGGGTTTGTTGACTGATAAGGTACTAAAAAGAAAGAGGGCTCTTAGAAGGAAATTGAGAAGTTTCAAGCAAAAACGAAAGGCATTTGAAAAATTCAAAACTAAAACTGGAAAAGAGAACTCGGAGACAGAGACATTTAATGAGTCTTTGACAAAAGCAAGTTAAAGCCGCCTCAAAGAAAAGAGCAGATTAAGTGTAATCTCCACACCTGCTGCTAAAACTTTTCAATTAAGGTGTGTCCAGGTAAAAAGCAGCTCAAGGGTAGGATGCCCATTATAATCTGTTAATTAGATAAAAAGGACCCAGGGCAAAGAATTGAGTGAGTGCTGCCCCTACAAAAACCTGACAAAGTCAAGACACCTTTCAAATCAAAAGACAGAGTTTTGGGGGAAGAAATAATCAGAGCAAATCTGAGAAGTAGATCTCAAAAACCAAAACCAAAACAAACCAAGAAAACACTTCCTTGGTACAAGTGATTGACTGGCACTAAATATACAAGAAATCTAGTAATATTTTGACAAACTTTTACAGGAAAAAAAGGCCCTAAATAAAAAATATAACTTGTTAAAATTCAGTAACCTTCAGATCTTTACTATAACTTCTCAGGGTAGAATGTGGGCTGAGAAACTTGCCACACTTCGAAGAGAACATTTTCCCAATGTCCAGTCTGAATATGGTCAAGAAGGATAATGACAAAGGAAACTCCTCCCGGTGGGCCGAGGGCAGAACCAAGTGGAACAGAGGATTGATACGTTCTTCTCAAAGAGCAGAATGAGGGCCCAGCCACATATCCTTGTTAATTGTGGATAAAGACCCTGAAGATACCTGGCAAGCAGCATTTCAGAATTACCAGGACCAGGGGCTGTTGCCTGCTTGCCTCCCAAACTTTCCCTTAGAACAGGAGTGTTTGCAGGGGTAGGCATCCCACCTCTCTTAAACCAGTGTTCCTTGGGCCAGGGTGGGTAGAGGGGAAAAAAATAACATCTTTTTCTGGATCGTTCTTTTGGAACTATAAGAAGTCATACTGGCCAGGTGCGGTGGCTCACGCCTGTAATCCCAGCACTTTGGGAGGCCGAGGCGGGCAGATCATGAGGTCAGGAGATCGAGACCATTCTGGCTAATAGGGCGAAACCTTGTCTCTACTAAAAATACAAAAAATTAGCTGGGTGTAGTGGTGGGCACCTGTAGTCTCAGCTACTCAGGAGGCTGAGGCAGGAGAATGGCGTGAACCCGGGAGGCAGAGCTTGCAGTGAGCCGAGATCACGCCACCGCACTCCAGCCTGGGTGACAGAGAAATACTCCACCTCAAAAAAAAAAAAAAAAAAAAAAAAAATATCTTGACCTGATGTACACACTGCTACAAATCGCCTGCAGACTCTGGACTTTGAGCTATAATCAGTGGCTTGCTGGATTGCTTTTTGGGTTGTTTCCCTTAAGGAACAATTGAGTGTGTAGGAAGAAGAGAAAAAAGGGATCTTTGCTCATCAGAAGATATGACTGTGGCAGAGACAATATGCTTACCAAATATTCCACATACTCCTCTGTGTTTCCCCACTTGCCCCCTTGCAGACGGGGGGTGGGCGTGAGGGGGCTGTGGGAGGCCACCTTCTGGATGGTGGGCTATTAATAGAAATAACATGCATTGCCACTGTACTCAAGTATTTAAATGTTTTGTATTACTCAGCCCAGGCTGCCATAAGAAAAACATGACACAGAGTAGGTGACTTAAACAATGGAAATGAATTTTCTCTCTAGAGGCTGGAGTCTGAGATCAGGGTGCCAGCATGGTTGGGCTCTGTTGAGGGCTTTCTTCCTGGCTTGGAAACGGTCACCTTCTTGATGTGTTGCCCACATGGTCGTTCCTCCACGTGGCAGAGAAGAGGGGCCGAGAGGTTTCTTCCACCTTATAAAGCCACCGATCCTATCAGATTAGGACCCCACCCTTATTACCTCATTTAACTTTAATTCCATCTAAAAGGACCTATCATCTCTGGCTCTTGTCATAAAGATATAAGAAGTTTGGGGGTTTGGGCTTCAACATAAGAATTTTGGGGAGAAACAACTGAGTCCATAGTATGCTTGTTGGAGAAGGTTCCCACCTTCTTCCCCTGCTATGCGTGGCAATGAGGTGGGTTAGCATGAAGACGTCTCAGTCACAAGATTGCAGCAGCCTAGGCTTCTGAATCCAGGTGCTCTGGTGATCTGTCCAAGCCTGCATCAAGCATAGCTTGAGTGGGAAATAAACCTTTGTTGTATTGAGCTATTGAGATTTGGGGTTGACATCATTAATGTTCTTAAAATGATCCAACTTAACCTATGTTCCTAATATATAACCCTCCTGGGATGTATTTTATTACAATTCCTATATTATATTGAAATGATTAGTTGGTCTATGTTACCAAGTACACTATGTGCTCATTGAGGGGTGGGGACTATGTTACCCATCTTTATTTCTCTAGTTCTTACCATAGTGTTCAATAAATGAAATAAAGTAGCCCAGAGAATAAATGAGGTTTCTGGTGCCAAAAAAGATTTAAATCATATCTAATTGAGTTTTAATTACAAAGTATAGAGTAGCAAAGTCCTCCATGAAAAAAATTTGCATCACGATGTAGTCAATGTTTTTTTTAAAAATCGTAGGTCTATATTAACCCTTGCTTTAATTCCAAAGAAATAATGCTAAGACAAATTGTTTAGGAACCTAGTGCCTTTTCTTTCCGTGTGTCTAATTTAGTAAATCTCTTGCTACGATAATACTAGGTCTGATTTTTTCCCCCTAGGAGAGAGCATTGATTAAATGACTTAGGAAATTGTTTTTATCGAGAAATGGAGACTCTGATCTTAGTTATTGCTCAATTAACTTTAAAGTTCAATACATTTTTATTGAACCCACACATACTTTAATGTGAATTGCTTTTTACTAATTGATCTGTAGGAATCACAATGACAGTTTTGGTCACCTTTTTAGGCTTCTTTTATTCTCATTCAGAAAGTTCCTAAACTTCATTCATAGTCATTAAATCAAGAATGTTTCTGGAATCAAGAAGATAAAGTCAAGAGAGATGTAAAGTTCTGGTTTGATCTCCTCCCGTGATTTGTGAAATGTCACCACATTGACTCCTAGGTTTCTGTATCCCAGGACACCACCCCAGCTGGCTTTATTCAAACCATGGAGCCATTCATTGATTAATTCCTTCATTCAACAGAAGCACGTGTTTTTACATTTTAGTATTTCTGAAATTGGGGTATATTTTGTTATGACATCGTCTAGGGAATAGCAGCCTCCAAATGATGGCTGCCAGGTGGTGGCAGTGATGTGGCTGCTGTTGCCTGTGTGCACAGGCTCAGGATTTCCTGACTTCAGTTGAAGCCCTGTGCAGTGCTGGTACTTCACGTCTTGTGTTTGACTATATTTTAGTTAATTGCAATTCTTCAGTGTTTCAGTCAAGAAATGTTTTAGGACCATTTGAAAGAGAAACACGTGACCTTGTCTAAAAACCTACTGTGCACACCTTCTGGTAGATAAAGTTTGCACCAACAAGCATAGAAAACTTGCAGGACAGTTATCAGTAGTTCAGAAGAAAATCTGAGTCACAGCAGTACACTCTTCTATGAAGAAATGTGTACCACTAACACTCTTGATGGCAAATCAAATGATATTTTGTAAAACAAAACAAAACAAAAAAACCCCTAGGGCATTGATAACTCTGGGTTAGCAGAGAAAAGTTGGCGTTCATATGTGAGAATGTTTTGGAAATTTCTTAACTTAGACCTTATAGCTTATATAACAATTCATATGTATTTATTATATTTGCATGCTTTTGTATCATATTTAAGAACTTTCTGCATTATCTTTCCTCTTAACCACTTGATTATGCATTAGAGAAAAGATTCTTTCTCTTTGCATCCCTGACCAACAAAGGTTTAGGAATAAGTTAAGCCTACCTATGACATCCCGGAATCCTTAATTGTATGACACATAACATTTGCTTCCACTAACAACCTTTTCATAATAACTATATAGAAATATTTAAGTATTATTTCACATTTCTAATTGTTAAAAATTAGTAACCAGGTTTTTCCCAGGTTTCTAAATGGAAACAATATTATCAAAGTTAGTGAGACACATATTTTAAGCACCAATTTTGTACTAGTAAGCATCAGGCTGAATATGGGTGTTTGTTTTGAAAAATAATTCACACAGAAGATCAGGGGCTCACCTAAATTTTGGCCATGCAGGCATTTGAACTCATCTTGATTTTTGCTTACAATATTTATGAGGTAATATGAAGTAAAAATATCAAGTCAGCAGTTAAATGAATTTTGTCTTTCACAGGATAAAATTGTACATAATCATGAATCTTATCACTCTCTGAAGGTCTGTTATTTTTTGTTGAGAAAATATGCTTGCATGGCAAATTGGTTGTTTTTACCTTTAAAATGCAAAGTTATGATTCTTATGGTAAAAGAGCAATTGCTCCAAGCTGATGTGAGACTATGAATACATCTCCCAGGCACCATGCTGTGCTGAGGACAATTACCATGGAGAGTTTCCTGGTCCTTGTTCTCCTTCTGCCCCATACTAGGTGAGTGCTCCTGGAGACTTATGACATATTATAATTATGGGGGTGACTGAAGGATGCTTCTCCAGAATAAATGATGTAGATCCATTCCTACTGTTCATGTCTACATTTCAGGTTTATAGTAGAATTTAACAATGCATTTGAAAAAGTGTCAGTGAAAAAAGTATTTTGATATATCTAATTATATTATTTTCACATGTAGTATTTGTACTAATACTACTGTTAGTACATATAGTAGTATAAATAAATGGATAAAATGTATACCAAATGACGTGCCTTGGGCAATGAGCTAATAAAACCTAGAAAGTGTTGGCCTTTGGCTTTGGTTTGCTAGGATGACTGGCCATGCCTTACCTGCCAATCTGCCCTCTAAATTGTCCCCAATCTCATCACCAGTGACCCCATCAGTCCAGACCCAGGGAACACAAAGTCCCACTTTTATTTCTCTAGTTAAAGTATGGACAAGACCTTCCCCCACTGGCTCCTTTTAACAAGAGCGAAATCATCTGGAATTTACAAAATAAATGCACAAAATTATGGATAATTTCTCAGTTTCTCAGTCACTAAAGAGCAAATGACACCCAAAATTTAGAGAAGGAGAAAAACACAAATGAACTGTGTCCAAAGAACAGAACTCTAATCTCAAAGACAAATGAAACAGGGGGAAAAAAATGATACCAAATTCCTCTATCAAATAGAAAGATCTTAAAAAACTAATGTGGACAGGTATAAATGGAGTGAAAATTCTGAGTAACCATTCTTCATGAAAGAAAGTGACTTATTTAAAATTTTGAGTGGCAGTCTACTGAAATGTTGTAACAGACAAAATAGTTAAATTGTTTTCCATAGAAACAGGAAGATAGGCATATCTAGAAGGATCCAAGGGAGGGGATTCTAGAGGTAGTGCTGGTAAATGATGCAAAAACAAAACAAAACCCCAACCCCAACAAAACCTCAACATCCAATTCATATATATATATATATGAATATACATATATATGAATACATATATATGAATTTACGTATATATATATGTAAAACTAACTGATATGGTTTGACTCTGTCCCCACCCAAATCTCATCTTGAATTGCAGCTTCCAAAATTCCCTCATGTTGTTGGAGTGACCCAGTGGGAGAGAATTGAATCACGGGGGCAGTTCCCCCCATACTGTTCTCGTGGTAGTGAATAAGTCTCACGAGATCTGATGGTTTTATCAGGGGAAACCCCTTTCGCTTGGCTCTCATTCTCTTGTCTGCCCTCATGTGAGACGTACCTTTCTCCTTCTGCCATGACTGTGAGGCGTCCTCAGTCACGTGGGACTGTGAGTCCATTAAACTTCTTTCTTTTGTGAATTGCCCAGTCTTTATCAGCAGTGTGAAAATGGACTAATACACTAACTTTTAAAGCCAGTAAAAACATAAGGTGCATCGGGCTGGGCGCGGTGGCTCATGCCTGTAAATCCCAGCACTTTGGGAGGCCGAGGCGGGTGGATCACGAGGCCAGGAGATCAAGACTATTCTGGCTAACACGGTGAAACCCCGTCTACTAAAAATACGAAAAATTAGCCGGGCGAGGTGGCCGCGCCTGCAGTCCCAGCTACTCTGGGGCTGAGGCAGGAGAATGGCGGGAACCCGGGAGGCGGAGCTTGCAGTGAGCCAAGATCGCGCCACTGCACTCCAGCCTGGGGGACAGAGTGAGACTGTCAAAAAAAAAAAAAAAAAAAAAAAAAAATCATAGATTTTAGGTCAGTGAATCTCTAAAACATGTCAACTCATTTTCATAGACATAATTTTTAAAATAAACATCTTAAAAATTCATTTTCTTATTAGAAATTTATATTTCCCAATGGCTATCAGAATGTGATTACACTATTACACTCTCAATATCTCGGTAGACAGAAATAGTTCAACAAGCTCATATGTACTAAGTCAACACAGGATCTAATGCTTTTCAGAGAAATCAGTGTGGTAGAGACTTTAATATTACCTTAGTGCAAAAGGGCCCCAGACTGGTAAAATTACTCCAGCTCAGGTTTTTTTTTCTCCTTAAAATTTTAAGAGACATGGGACCTACCCTAGCTGGCTAGACAGATGTGACCTTGAGTAAATATAGTTTTATAAGAAAAAAATTATAAACTTAAAAATATTATATCAAATGCAATGAAACCTCACTATAATTGTCCCCTGGGTGAAGACGGAAGCATTAAACATCTCCTTCTCATATAGAATCCCCAAACCTAAGTCTTATCTTGGATGTGTGACAATATCACAACGGAGTCATAGCATAAAGACAATGATTTGGTTGGTTGTATTTTATGTCTAAAGCCGTGTTTATTGATGATTGTGAAGCAAGGATTCATTTCAGACGCTTATGGATTTCAACCATATGCTGTGATCAAGAAAGCAGCATATTTGCCTAAAAGCAATATTTAAATAATTTTATTTAAAACTTTAAAAAATATTGTTTGCTTATTGAAAAACACTCAAACAAGACAAGCAAGGACATGCTACATTTAATTTTATGGAGATCCTTTTGAATACAGGCACACCAAAAATATAGTATTGTGAAAATCCTGCAAAAGATAATTACATTATTAAAATAATTACAAAACCAGTTTGAGTTTGATGGTAGTGTAAGAGACTGAAATTATTTTGAATGGGGTAATTAGCCTGCCAAAAAATTAACAGAATTGTATTGATATTATTAAGAATCTGAAGAAATTATGTATTTGCTAACTTTTACGCTGAATGAAAACAGCGCTCACGGAGGGCAATGATGGACAGAACTTTCTTTCAGGACTCTGTTATACAACTTCCCGCACTTGGTTGCTGCATTAGATCTTACCTTCCTGACTCAAATGTGAACCACGTTGAGTCCCGACCATATCTCCTCAGTGAGCTGAGAGGCCACATCACCAGTTTGACCTTGGCATTGTGGATATCCCAGAGATAGATATTTTCATGAGTGATCTGCATCGTGCATTCACCATAAATATCCAGATTTGGCGTAGGCATAAGATACACATTGAATCGCTCTGTGAAGAAACGAAGAATGGAGAAGATTAAGTGAAAAGAGGTGTGACCGTCTATGGCCGTATGGTATTAATTTGTTTATCTACAGACTGCAGGAAACGTTACCGCATCCCTTGGTGATATGGATAAACACTGTAGAACATTACATATTTCCAAATTTGAGACAAGGAGTTCATTAAAGTCTTCTGAATCATTAATTCACTCACTCAGTTAACAACTTTTCATGGCATGTATTGTCTATGGTGATGATTAAGTAGTTAAATTGTACAATGGAAAAATAAGGGCAAAACTTAAGGGAGTCTCTGCCCAAATTGTGCTTATAGTCTGCTCCTTCACACAACCTAAGTGGTTATCACGGATACAATTCCAGTGAGGACTATCTTATTTGCTCGACTTAGGCAAGATCTTACTGGATTTTTACCTTTGTTGACGTGAAGTATTTAATGCACACTCAGACTGACTCACTACTTAAGCACTGCAAAAATAATTTAGTTTGAATCTCAAAACAAATTGTAGTCATGGTCAAATTTAGCATATGATAATTGCAGATATTCATTACAGTCTTCCGCAGAACTTAAGACATTGCTTTGGTAAGCAAAATAAAAATACTTAACTTTTTTCATTCCTGGATATCCTATGGTCAAAAATATTATTAGGTAATCATTCCAAATCTTACTTTGTAATTGTGTATCTCAAAGGCTATTGCAAAGTTATGCTGCCTTTGGTTCCCATTTTAATGCATTAAATAGATTTTATTTTGAAAAATTAGTTTGTAAGTTCTCGGAAGTAAAAAACGTGGTATGCCTTACAACATACTCTATAAAGCATCCCTACTTCCTAGCACCATATCCTTGGTTTACAGTAAGTGTTCAATAAATATTAACTGTATGAATGAAGTACATCTATGCCATGATGAATTAGGAGATGCAAGAATTGAAGAATTACAAAAAAAGTCATGATAACAAAAAGTTTAAGAATTACTGGCAGATGTACCTCTGTGGGTTAGGACTTAATTGTGAATAGTGCTTTAAAGTCAGTGCTGTTGAATTAATTTTGAGAGATGAAATACTACAGCTGCAGATGGAAAATGATTGATATGTTTAGGAATGTACTATTCATAATATAATCTTAAGTGCTACATGTTTGCTGGTACTGAGCTGAGATTGTATAATAGATTATTTTCTTTCTATTTTACTTAGATATTTCACTTAGTAAGGATTCTCTGATGCCAAAAAAAAAAAAAAAAATTCGGATTCCAAATTAACATAAGCATGATAGCTTAACATTTACTAGCCATAAAGACAATATTTATACTCATGTGTCTTGATATTTTGGACAATAGCTTATCTAATAATTCAGTCTTTTAGATTATTGACCCATGAAACTAATATGTGTATGGATTTCACATTTCCTAAGAAATGACAAATTGCCATCAATTATATGGCTGAAAGCTGAAGAAAGAACATTGCCTCATTAATTATCTGCAATGAAAAGCCCAAATATATACATATTCCCAATAGCTTAAAATTCTTAGGTGCAACCAACTAAAGTATTAACATTTAGCATTAAACACATCACTCACATTCCCATCATAATTCCCACTCCAATGGGATTAGTAGTAAATCAAAGGGGCATGATCTTATATAAAACTATAAATGAAACTTGGACCCAAAGGGTTTACACAGGAATATAGACAATGCCTGAACATCAATCTTCTTTTCTTTGGCCAGGAACCTTTTGATAAATTTCAGCTCCTACATGTGGAATTAATCATATGTCAGTGATACCTGTTATGCATAGAGAAAATATTGTTACAGAAATGGAAAGCAAAACATTTCTTTACATTCTTTCCATCAATTCCAGAGTCTGAATTAGCAACCAAAATAACCATTGCAAAAATGCCAGTAAATAACATTTCTTCGAAAATATTGAAGTAAACATCATTAACCGGTATTATTGTTGCTTATGGCTATATTGACCCTTGATATTCATGCCCACAGTTTGATAGTTAAAAACATAGAATGTTTAAAAAAAAAAAAAAAAAGATCTTGACATTGAGTGTCCATCAAGTGGATGGTACATTAAACATGACCTGTAACAGTGGACCCAGAAGGACCATTACATTTTCACTGAAATGCTTGTGTACTCAAATGTTAGCAGATAAAGCCTAGGAAAAATACGAGAGTATAAGCATCGCACTGGACACTGGAGAAAGCTGAAAAAAATCAAGTAAGTGAATTTAATAAGATTCACATGATATAGCGCTCTATGTATCTCTACCTCCACCTCCGTCTCTATCTCTATGTATATCATCAAGGGCCATTTTTAAAAAAAGTAATTGGACAACTTGCCCTAAGGGAGTTTTTCCAGGGCCATCTCTAGTCTATACAAGCAGGTGAAATTTACCCGTGGTGTCCCTACCCTCTTGCCTGCCTGCCTTCTGCTTTCCCTATCCTCATATACTTTTTAACCCAGCAACTCAAGTCAACCCTTCTTGTTATGGTTTAGAACCCTCCAATCTTCCTTTGGATGCTATTTCTTGCAACTTTTGAAAGAAATTATACTAAGATATATTTTCAATTTTCAAGTATTCAAAATCTATTCTCTCCTAATGCCTAATTTCTAGGAATTTCAGATTCAATTAAAAAGTGAACAAATTTAATCCAGCAGAAAAACTAGGCACATAAAGATGAAGGCAGCACATTATGTTACGTAACTATACTTACCTGAATTCCATTATAATGAGGAAGGAAGCTTTCTGCATTGACAATGAATGTATCATCGTATTCTCTTAGTAGCATACTATACTTTGTTTTACTGAAACATATGTTAAGGTTTTGCTAGAAAGACCATTTCAAAATGGAGTGGCTAAAATTGGCTCCATTAAAGTTATTTTTAAAAAATTTTTATCTTTGTGAAACAATTCTATCAAGCAGGCATTTTAAATCACTCTCTAATTATGCTGCTTTTTAAGAACCCACATTTGGTTTTCATTTACTATACCGTTGGTTTTTCAGACCTCAGTGTGCGTTAAAATTACCTGGAGGCTTTGTTTAAACAGAATGCTAGACCCCCTCCAGTCTTATTTCTGGTACAACAGGGCTGGATTGGAGCCAGATAATTTACATTTTCCATTTATTCCCAAGAGATGTGGACACTGCTGCTCTGGGGACAACACTTTGAGAACTGTTGATTTGTGAAACTCACTTTAAAATATTGCTGGGGAAGTAGCAATATTAGAGAAAGCATGAGGAATGACTTTGGAAAATGATGCCATGTACCAGCAGAACAAAACAGTATTTTTTTTTTCCCCAAAAGTGTTATCTAATATCTGCCCAAATAAATTAATCCCATCTCAACCGATTCGTGTCTGATTTTGTAAGAAAGAGTTCTTATGCTAATTGGAACAAAAGAAGAGACAGGAGCATAGGAAGAAAGGCGATGTATGGAAAATGGTTTACAATTTATCAAGATACATGTATTCCAACTATTTTCCTTATCAGATGATTGACAACAACAATAAAACATTACTAAAGAAAACTAAACAACACATTCCCAAATACCCAAAAGTACTGAAAAGGAGACTAATTGTCTAATAATATCCTAAAACATAAATATTCTGATAATCTGTGAAGACTGCTGAATGTATGAAAAAACAAATTTTTGAAAAGGTTATGTAAAAACAAATATCAAATCAAAATGTGTTCATTTATATAAGATTTTAAATTAGAGTTAACAAGTCCAAACACATTGCCCGTGAATTTGTACATTGGTAAAATGTAGAGTCCCATATTAGCTAATATGTGAGAAAGTATAATTTTATTTTAAATGGTTAGAAAAAAGGTGGAATATTTATTAAACATTATAAATATATAATTATACTATAATAAAGTATACACATAATTTTATTATAATAAATATAAATATTGCATCCAACAAAGATGCTAGTATTGAATCTGCAATTATGTTTGCAAGGGCATCTTTTTCACTAAAGCTGAATGATGAGAGGTCCAAAGGAATAGGCCATGCCCAGAGAAGGCCTGAGATACACAGGGGTAAGGCTGCAACTACAACAAGAGTCTAGACGGGGCTGCGAAACAAGGCTTAGATGAATTGAACAGATCAAGGGTCTGGCAAGACAGGGTGACTGCACTCAGGGAAAAGGGGCAGCGAGGTTCCAGATGTGGAGTGAGAGCAGACTGAATGGGTCATCAGTGCCGAGAAGAACTGAAATCTTCCCGGTCAGCCAGTGAGTTTTTAAATAGATCTATTTTATACAGGAACAAATCCAAGTATAGTTGTGAGTCTGAGACTGGCAGGTGGAGGTAAGTGGAGCTCGCAGTTGCTTTGAGAAGCAAAGGATCAGAGACGGGGATTTCTGACAAGAAGTAACACACAGAAAACAAACGGGTAACAAGTCCTTCAACCCCTTGATAATTCCCTTTTGTAAGAATATAGATGGAAAACTATGTTTAATGGAGAACTGCACAGGAAAACAGACATATCTGTTCAGCTAAATTTCCCTTATGCTAGGTAGAAATATATAAATAAGGCTTTTGGAATTTATGTATTAAATAACTGTGCATCTAGCACATGGTGAACAGTCAGTGCATTGTGACTGCATAGACATAAAATGGATTTTTGCACGTTAGAAGAAATTTGAAAAATGTCTACTGGAAGCCAATAGATTTTTTTTTTTTTTCAAAGAAGTTTCAGTTGTTAGCTTGTTACTGAACACTTTTATCCACTGTATTCTATTTCTTCCTCTACTCCAGAAATCATGGGTTTGAAGGCTGGGTCAAAAGAAAACAATGGAACATGGAACCAAGTGTTACACCTAAATATTCACAAAACAAGAGATTCATAGATATTAACTCATTAGGTTTTCCACAGAGAGGAGTTAAATCTAACATTATCTTCAGCTAAGTGAGTAAATGTGAACTCTATACTTTTACCTTCTCTTCCTGTTAAAAGCCAAAAATAGTTCAAAAGAAGAAACTACAAAAGGAAAGGCACTATTGATTTAGATCATTGGTGACATAATGATTTAGGCTGTAAACAATTCCTTGTGTAAAACGGAACCTGTATCCCTCATAAGGCTTAAATATTTGTTAAAATTTATTAATTAAAATATCTAGGCATTAAGTTAACTAACGTAAATAAAATTAATACATAAATGTATACAGTAGATGTAAACTGGTTATATAATGATTTAAAATAGCTATAAGTATTGTTTGTCTCATAAGTATACATAACTAGAGTCACAGTCAAAACTTGAATGGCCTGGGCCTATCTGAGCGTAAACTGCCGATGTCAACCCTAAATAGGAGAATTTCACTTCATTGTTTCTATTAACGAGTGATTCCATAAAGTTAAGACTCACTTCTATATACAACTAACCATTCAAAATAACTTTAAAGATTTAACTGAGATTCTCTGATGGCAGGAGTCCTCAAATTTGTTTCAAAATATCACATGATGAAAAACCCAATATTTATGGAAGACATTGTTTAGGTTCAACCTGTGTTACTGTAGCTAATTCATTAAAAGACCCAGATTTAGTAGGGTGCAATTTAGGAAAATGGTTTTTCTTCCAACCCTGCTCTCACACAACTATGAAATTTCCTCTCCTTGCCCCTGGCAGTATCTCAGGCAGAGATTAGTGCTTAATTCACTATCGCCCATAAGGATATTGTCAACTTCATGTCTCAGATGAGATGGCTGGTGTAATTTGATAATTTTAAAGTCTCAAATGGAAGTTTCTCCTCTTTCAGGTCAAGTCCATTACTGAGAGTCCAGCAATGAGAATGAGAAAGATAGAATATGCTTTTTCCTGCTTGTTCCATCACCACCTTTCCATGGCGACTCCCCCTGTCCCCCTTTCTTTTGCTTTTGACTTCTCCAGGGTAAGAATAATGAAAAGAGGGTAAATTCCTTCTAAATAGTTGTTACTATTGAAAGTTCTTTATTTTTGAATTCTTAATGACAAGATGTATTCAAATGCTCTCGCTCTCTTTGGGGCATACGGTATGTTCCTAAGAACCATCCCAACTCCTCCGATGTCTCCCCTGCTCCCTGAAGGGGAGGTGCCTTGATTAGACATGGAGCCTACTACCCTTAGCTTCTATTTTCTGCGTTCCACCTTTATCTTTCTGCTGGAGCTCCTTCTCACAGACACAAGAGCTGTCCGGGTGTGGGTCTTTTCAAGATGAATCAAGCTTAGCTAACTGTAAGGTGTGCACTTGTCCCACCGAATGTGGCAGGGTATCTTGTCCAATTGCTGACCCATTCTCCTCGTTTGGCTATCACAAACCGCCTCAGAGCCATCCTGCATCCTGATCTCAGGTTCACCATGGTGAAAACTGAAACCACTACTTCTGCAAACTCGGGTTCTTCCCCCAAACTCTCTTGCACACTGCCCAGATGCCAGCTGGGGCAGCACGACTTGATTCTACAGTTCTACCAGCATGGGTGAGGTGAGAAGCCAGTCTCCCCTCCTGACAAACAACCAAATTCTACAAGTAGTTCTCTTGCCCTTCCTCTTTCATGGGGCTTGAGGGGGTTAAATGCCCCCTCCTTTCTACTCTTCTCCTATAAAAGACTTTCAAAGAATTATCTTCATGTCTCTCTTAACATTTCTTGGTTCTTTTCACCCACTATCCACAGCTCTGTGGCTGCAGTACAGAGAAAATAAAGTCCAATTCTAGATATATATATATTTTAAGATGGAGTTTTGCTCTTGTTGCCCAGGTTGGAGTGCAGTGGTGCTATCTCATCTCACTGCAACCTCTGCCTCCTGAGGCAGTGATTCTCCTGTCTTAGACTACCGAGTAACTGGGATTACAGTCACCTGCAACCACGCCCAGCTAATTTTTGAATTTTTACTAGAGACGGGGTGACTTTCTCCATGTTGGCCAGGCTAGTCTCAGGTGATCCTCCTGCCTCAGCCTCCCAAAGTGCTGGAATTACAGGTGTGAGCCACTGTGCCTGGCCCAATTCTATATTCTTTAACACTTCTTACCTACCAATTAAAAATGGGTATGAAATTTTAGTAAGAATACAAAACTGCTAAATGGTATTTAGGCAAAACACCAGAGACATTGGTCTAATATTAAGTGTTGATGAGTAAGTCCTCAAGAATCTGGCATTAGAAAAACTAATGCTTTATATTAGTTTTTCTAATATATATATCTAATATCTAATAGATATACCATAATAATGATTTATTATTGAGTTTCATATCAATTTGGAATCTAGATTCATCCCATTGTTTCAACAGTGTGCTTTGTTTTTTTCTTAATAGTTATAAGAAATGCCTAATGGAACTAAATAGAGCCAGATATTACACAGAAGATGAGACATTTCAAGATCGTTCTGTTCTTTATAATCTTATCTCCAAAATTTCTATAGCAGACGATTATTGCAGTGGTCACTCTTCAATTCTAGCAGCTTTAGAAGCTGAACCACACTGAAAAAGCAGATGTTTGCACATTTAGACACATCCTTAGATCTGTATAATACAATTAAACCACGAATAAACAAAACATGATTTGTGTTTGTCAAAATTTGTAGAACTCTTCAGAAATTGTGACTCCATCTCCACCACAGAACTAAAATTCATCAAAATTTATTTTATTATGTGGAAACAGCAATAGATTTAGTTGCCAGATGCTATCTGCCCAGTATCGAGGATCACTGTGAATCGGAATGCTTGCATTTGTTGATCAATCAGCAGTACTTAAAAAAAAAAAAAAAAAAAAAAATCCACAGCATCTTTTTAAAATTCCCCAGAAATCTCTTTTTTGCTTTAAAAAAAATTGACTATTGCATGGATTTTATCTGCATTTCCAAGTAAAGCATGTTCATGGCAGCAAATATGGTAAATTATTTTTAAAAATTAAACTGCTAAACCTTAGAGATTTCTGTTATACTGTATCTTAACATACAAAAAATTCACACACAATTATTACACTGAAAGTATTTAACCTTGTATATTGCACTTATAAGCATTTTCAGACACTATTAAATATTTTAAGGGGCTAAAAATTTTAAGAAATGCATAATATTACACTATATAGCTATGCCATAATTTATCTGTTAATGAATATTAAAAGTAAGCCAATTTTCATCTAAATTAAGATGCAATAAAATAACCAATTTTTAGCTCAATTTGCTGAATAATTCAGTCCTTTTATATTGGTTCATAGAGTTTACTATATTCTTTATAAATTTTAGATAATTTTTAATATCTTTAACTTACACTGAGTACTAAAATCTGAATCACTGGAGCAAATACTATAAACGTATAAGAATCACACATTGCTAAACTGCTTTCCAGAAATTCCTTACCAATAAATATTCAAAATACATAGAGTGAGTAATTGTAAATGTCTTTTGCCAGATTTATCAAAAATTATATCTACTGTTTTTCTTGATTGTGAGAATTCTGTATATTGGAAACTTTCCTGAAGATGTTTATGACAAATCTCAGATTTTCATTGGTTTTGTTTATATTACTTAGAAAACAATTTTATTTAATTTTTGTAATAAGTCCTTCATTCTTGAAAGTGTGAACTATATTGTGAAATATAATGGAATGTCCGTATCTTACGTATAATGTTCTGTTAGTTTTGACAAAGGCACAGCAAAGACATGCAACACTTCTGTCCCCACAGAAAGTTATCTTACTCCACTTTTCAGTCGTCCAGGTCCTCAGAACCACCACTGATCTGATTTCTAACACTGTTAGGTTAGTTTTGCTTATTCTCTACAAGGTTCTTGTGGACTGATACCAGCACATCATGACTTGATTCCATCTGTCACTTTCCTTTTTAATTTTTTGATGGTATTTTCTTGATGAGCAATAGTTTGAGTTTTGATGAAGTTTCTTTTTATAGTTTGTGCTTCTGGTGTTTTATATAAGAAATCTTTATATATCTCTAAGTTGCATCCATCTTAAATTGATGTTTAACTGTGGTGTGTATAGGCGTTCAGATTCATCATTTCACACAGATATCCAGTCATTCTAGAACAATTTATTTTCAGATGTTTTACTGTTCTCATTAAAATGACTAATAAGCTTATGAAAAAGAGCATTGTCCTTGCTTTGGGAGGCTGAGGTAGGTGGATCATCTGAAGTTAAGAGTTTGAGACCAGCCTGGCCAACATGGTGAAACCCCGTCTCTACTAAAAATACGAAAATTTGACAGGTGTGATTGGAGAGGGGGGAGGTGCCTGTAATCCCAGCTGCTCAGGAGGCTGAGGCAGGAGAATCACTTGAACCCAGGAGGTGGAGGTTGCAGTGAACTGAGATCGTGCCACTGCACTCCAGCCTGGGCAACAGAGCGAGACTCCGACTCAAACAGCAACAACAACAATCAACTATTTGTCCACATATGTGTGTGTCTATTTCTTTCTATTCTGTTCCCTGGATCTCTGTAGCCTTTGTCCTAACTGTTCTAACTTATAGTAAGACCCGTAATTAGGAAAGACACCCGTTTCAACTTGGCTTTTCCTTTTCAAGATTATTTGGCTCGTGTTGGTCTTTTGCCTTCCAAATTCATCTCAAATTGACTTGTCAAGTTCTAGAAAAAAACATGTCTAGTTTACTGGGATTATGTTGGATTTACAGATCAATCTGTGAAGACTGATATCTTAATGACATTAAGTGTTCCAATCATAAAAGTGGTTTATGATTCCATTTATCTAGACCTTTTAAAATTTCTCTCAGAAATATTTAGTTTCCAGTGTAGGGGCTTGGTGCATCCTTTGATAGTTTATCGCTCAGTATGTGATGGTTTTTCATGGGTTTGTAAAAGGTATTTTAATTTTTAATTTTATAATAGTTAATTGCATTATATAAAATATAAGTATATATTAAAAAATTTGAATACCAACTTGTTATCCTGCAACATCATTGAATTCATTTGTTAGCTGTAGTTACTTTCTGGTAGGATTTTAGGGTTTTCTGAGTACACAATCTAGATTATAATTTTTTGTAATTTTAGTTTATTTTCTTGTCATATTACATAGACTTTCAGCAAAATGTTGACTAGAAGTAATGAGAAAGATATCTTTGTCTTATTCCCAACCTTAAGAGAAAAACATTCAGTACTTTACTCTCAAGAGTGATCTTTACTGAGAGCTTTCCAATGATGTTCATTTTGTTTCCTTTTGGTCCTAGGTTTTGTGGGTGTGTGTTTGAGAAAGAGTTGAGCTGTCACCCAGGCAGGAGTGCAGTGGTGTGATTGCAGCTCACTGCAACCTCTGCCTCTTGGGCTCAAGCAATTCTCCTGCCTGAGCCTCTGGAATAGCTGGGACTACAAGTGCGTGCCACCACACCTGGCTAATTTTTGTATTGTTAGTAAAGATGGGTTTCACTATATTGGCCAGGCTTATCTCGAACTCCTGATCTCAAATTATGTACCCGCCTCAGCCTCTCAAAATGCTGAGATCACAGGGGTGAGGCACCATTGTGCCCGGCCTCTATTCCTTGATTTCTGAGAGTTGATTTCATAAATGAATTTTGAATTTTATCAAATGCTTTTTACAGATGAATTATAATAATCACATAATTTTTCACCCTTCATGGATTAACATAAGGAACTATTTTGATGGATTTCTGGGATTCTTTCATTATTGGGCTACGCCAACATTGGTCAGGGTGTATTATCTTTTTTGTATAATATTGGATTCAATTTCTTAATATTTTAAAAGCCATTTTAGGTTTAGGTTCATGAAAGATACTTGCCTGAAATTTCCTTTACTTGTATCAACTTGGTCTGGTTTCAGGTATCTGAGTTATAGTGACCTCATAAAATGAGTTGTGAAATGATCTCTCCTTTGTTTTCTGAATAGTTTTGCATAGTATTAGTATTATTTCTTATTTAAATGTCTGATATAATTTAACAACTATATGGAACTAAAGTTTATGTATTGGAAGTTGTAGAACAACATTATTTTAAAAAAATGTTTATAGAGCTTTTTTGATTTCCTATTTCTCGAGTAAGATTGTGTAATTTGAAACCACTGAATGATAGGAAATTAGATTATTTTAACTCAATCTAAGAAAAACTGTTTAAATAAAAATTTATTCAAATTTGTTATTAAAGCTAGTGTCATATTATCTTGTTTTATTTATTATGTGTGGTTCCTGTTTCCTTTTTTATAATTATCTTCATCCAGTGAACTTTAGAGGTATAAATGATATGTTGCTTTATTTTCCAGAGCTATAAGATACTATTTTGATTTTTCCATTATGGCAGATGGAAAATTTAGGGCATTTCCTCCTCCCCCAAATCCCCCCTCAAATTTCTTTAATATTTATTGTTGTATAATCTGGGATTTGGGAATAATATTGTTGCTATTAAGGTCTTAATCTGTGCTCAAAGACAAATGTAGAGCTTTATACAATATATTAAAGTGAAAAGCTACAGATTAGTTATTGAAATATCTATCTCCAGAAATTTGAAAAATAACCAGCAATGAAGCCCAAAACTGTAGAGCAAGTGAATTATTAGTAATAGTCAATGAGAACAAAAATGAATAGAATTAGACAATATATATACAAAGTTTGCCAGGGCTGTTATAGCAAAGTACCACAGACTGGGTGGCTTAAAGATAATTGTTTTCTCACTGTTCTGGAGACTGGAAGTCCAAGATGAAGGTGCCAGCAGGGTTGAATTTTTTTTTTTTTTTCTGAGGTGCCTCTCTTCAGCTTGTACTGGGCTATTTTCTTCCTGTATCTTTATATGGTTTTCCCTCTGTGTCTACCTGTGTTCAAATTTCCTCCTCTTACAAGGACACCAGTCATATTGGATTACGGCTCACCTTTATACTCTCCTTCTGCCTCAATTACCTCTTTAAAGGTATAATAAGTACTATCACATTCTGAGGTATCAAGGGTGTTGGGACTTCAACATACACATTTTGAGTGAAACAAAATTCAGCCCACAAAATACAGAAAAGAGGTTTAACACATAGGCAAGCATCTAGTGATGCCGACTAAGAAAAGAAGTCACACATGACCAAAAGGAATGAATGCAAAGGATGCCACCATACTATAAAAAGATGTTAAAACGATAATGCAAAGATACTAGGATGAAATTTTTGCCAGTAATTTTGAAACTTTTCAAGCAATGGGCAAAAATCAATGGTAGTTTTTTTTAAAGCTAATTATAATTGACAGTACGTTACCCCCAGTTTTCAAGCTTTCATGTATATATGAGCATCACTGGAATTGTTAAAATTGAAGTGTCTGGGCTCCACCTCCCGATGTTTACTTTGTAGGTGTGGGTGAGCCCAAACTTCCCTTGTTTAATGCGCAGCCGACGTGAATGTGATGGGGATGTTCACACACATCCCAGAGAAACTGACTTTCCTGCCAGGCACTGTGCTGCCTGCTTTCCTAGTCATATCTTATTTAGTCCTCACGACAATCTTCTGAAATAAGGATTGTCATTATCCTCAATGTGCAGAGTAAGAAGCAGAGATCAAGAGAATTTTACTAATCTGACCAAGGCCGCATAGCATGTAAAAACTAGAATAGAACTTGATGACATACTAACTTTGTCAACTTTTTCTGACAGGCTATGTATTTGACTTTCCAGCTTCATACAATATTTTGTTTCAGTACAGCAGGAAAAAGAAATGGACAATCAAAACTTACGTGTACCAAAAAATGAAATGCCAATATTATATGTTGAATTTATAAAGACTATATTGTTTCTTTTTGTTAAATTGCATTAATTTTCTATCAAAGGAGAACTCACTTATCCCATTTTTTTTTTTTTTGTTCAAAGTTCAATCCCTGAGCACCCTTACCTTTTCCTCTGAAAGCTGGCAGAACTGATGTAGTCACAGGAGTTGGCAGAGGAAAAGTGGTTGTCTTATCTCATTTCTATGCACCTGTATGCCGAAAAAGTTCCTTGTCTCTGCTTTCCTGTGCCATGTCAGTTTCTGCTTCCAGATAATATCTGGGGTCCAGTCTGCATCTAAGGAAAAGTTGAGCACCCTCTCCATGCCACACTCAGTTTGGAGAAAATTCAGGTTCTTTACTTTCTTAAATCTCTCTGGCTTCCAATAACATTGTCTGCTAATTGTCCTATGCCTTTCATTAAATTCATTAGGGAAAATCACATTCTAGTCTTCTTTTGAAGAAACCTCCAATTTATACGAGATGATATAAGCAAGTATCACTACCCACTTGACCTCCCATGGAAAGAGGAAAGGCAAGGAAGCGATCTATTTCTTTTTTTCCATCAAACACTTCTTTTCCAAGCCACTCTTTTCATCTTGTTGCACATACCTGGGAGCAGTAATTCTGGATTCAGTATTCTCCCCCAAAAGCCTTTCCCCTTACATAGATGTGAATGCTTTCAAAATCTGCATCTTTATTCTTACTGTGCGGAGGGGATGTTCCCAGGGCAAAAGAACCAGGATCGGTCCTTTGGTGCTTCAAGATATTTCTTCATGCATACATCTCCTTTATAAACAGTACAGTTAGACACAGAAAAATGGATCATTTAGATTTGACATTGTGAGAAGAGAAGCACTACAAAACATCTTTTGCTTTCCTGAAGCATATATGGCAAAGTATAGGGAGAAATAAATATAGCTTTGACCTTTTTCTGGTGTAGTGTGTATTGAAGACCACGTGAGAAAAGTGGTGGTTGTAATTTGTATTTTTCAAAATTATACGTGGTGTCTGTATAAATCAAATAATAAAAGTAAAATGGTACAACACAATGGTAGGCAAAATTGCTATGGTTACATTCAAGACTTTGTGTTGCATCCATTAGTGTCATCTTATTTCTTCTAGAGGGGCTGCTTCCGTAATCATTGCCTTTCAGCTTTCCCTGTAGATAATAACCTCTGTTGATTATATCAGCATTTGTAAATATGTGTTTCATGGAACACAAATCCCATAGGATATGAATACATGTTATGTGCAGAAGGAGGCACCTACGTCACGTGAGTTTGGGAAATGTTGGGTTATACAAAGTTAAACAAATTTATTATAGGACTTCTCAACAGCTTTACTAATGTATATTGTGACTATCATGCAGGGCTGGTATTTGTTTCTTAGGGCTATTATAACAAAGTACCAACAACTGGTTGGCTTAAAATAACAGAAATATATCATCTCACAGTTCCGGAGGCTAGAAGTTTGTAATCAGAGTGCTGGCAGGGCCATCCTCTCTCTGGCTGCTCAACAGAAGAATCCTTTCTGGCTTTTTCTAGCTTCTGGTGTTCATGGACAATGCTTGATGTTCCTTGGCTTGTGGATGCGTCATCACTCCAGCCACATGACCATCTTCTTGTGCATTTTCATGTGCATCTTCACATCATCTTCCCTTGTCCATATCTGTCTGAGTCCAAACCTCCCCTCTTTATAGTGACATATTAGATGCCATTGGATTATGGCCAACCCTAATTACCTCATTTTAACTTGATTGCCTTTACAAAAAAAACTATTTCCAAATAAATTCACATTCTAAGTTATGGAGGGTTAGGACTTCAACATATCTTTTTGGAAGGGATACAACTGTCATACAGTATCAAGTTCAGGCGATTGATTCCCTCGCTTCAGGGAGCAGATCGTCATCATCGGCAGAGTAACATTTTCAGGAACTCACTTTGGGCAAAGGTAGAGCATATGAGTGGCAGTTTAGAAACTCAGACGTGGGTGTTTTTCCTGGTGCAAGAGTTGGTTTTGCTCAGTGTCATCCCACAGACAAAATTATTACCCTGGAAAACTCTTTTGTTTGGTTATAAAGAATATCCATACAAGTGAATAAGGTTCACCCCAGATCATTAAGATATTGGGGGGAAATCCTCAAAATAGAGCTTTATTGTTGCCATTATTTTGTCATTAACTGGTTATTTTCCACATGAGTAAGGTCCTGCTAGCATTGGCTTTAATCATTGATGGACATTAAGAGTTTCAGACTTGCCTGATTGAGAAAGCTAATTTAGAGGAGTAAAAAATAATTATAAAAATAAAAGTGCAGGCTACTTTGATTAGAATTAATCTCATCTCTACCACAGTACTTTTGTTTTTATTTTGGCATATATTTTATTATACCTGAGACAGTAGATTGTATCAATTTTTGTATCAGCTTTTCACTTCCCTTCCATATGTCATATATTCTAACTCCTGTTGTGTCCTCATAGATGGGGTGTACTGTGCTTCTTGACTTTGGGCTTGCCAATAGGACTTGCCTTAGCCAGTGGAATGGTAGCGGACATGAAATACGCAAAGGCTTAAATTGTGTTGCAAATCTGGGCATATTATCATGCATTACTGTTTTATTTTGATAAGGGTGCTTTAGGAAGTTGCAAGTGTAAGGAGATTGAGAAACAGATAAAATAGACCCTGGCATTGTCTGCAGCTTGGACCCAATCTCAGCACAACCCAGTCTAACTCAGCCCAACTTTAGCCTTTTTACCCGTGCCTGAACAATGAAGATCTGCTTATAGGTCTGTACTACTGAGATTTTTGAGGACCAAGTATGCACTTTGCTGTGGCAGTGTCATCTGAAGTCAGAACACATTTTCCTGTGTGTGTGTGTGATTGTGCACGTGTGCATGTGAACTTGTGTCCATGTCACTTTTCCTATACCATGTGGGATTCTGGGTCGATATGAAAACAGCTGACAGCAGTAGATAAAGATGATTACAGCAAAGAATTTAATCAATAACCACTTTTATCTCAGCAACACACATTATCTTTCACCTTTAAAAATTATTTGCATAAATGTCTCTTCTTAGCTAGTCTCAGGGTACATAAGACCCGGCTGTCTGAAGAGGCAGGAAAACACGAGAGAGGAGAAGTAGCAATTTTGAAAGTCAAAAAATGCTGTGATAAAGACTAAGCGGTGTGACTTTATTTAATGACAGAATACTGCAAGATCACCACAAACCACATTAATGTATTTAATTACAGCAATTCTGCACACATGCATATCTTACCTCTTAGGGAAAAAAGTTCAAACTAATCCAAGCACATTACTGGCAAAATAAATCATGTTTCTGATGAAGATTAAATTATATAATTTAATAGTAAAATGTCTTAAAAAACTGAATCTATCGTGACAATTCTTTAATAAAAGATTATTCAATCTCTCTCTATATATATTAGTGACTTCAACCATGTATAAGGAAGTTAATGATTTTGTTTATTTTAAAAGGTGTTATGCTTGAAGAGTCTAGAAGAGTGAGAGTCAGTGAAATGATAGCTTTTTAAAAGTCAGTTATTTTTAAAGACTTTAGTTAGCTAAAATGCTTTCTCTACACATTTAAGTAAAATAAGTGAGTATATTGTCTAAGAAACGGGTATCTACTCGAAGGCCTGGGTGGGAGGGTTCAAGTTGACGGATGAGATATCTTAGTCTTTACCATGAGGTTTTATAACTTGTAATTTTTTGAGAGAGCATTCTAAATTGGAATTATCATAAGTGTGTGAGAAGCCTGTTGATTAGAAAGTGAGAAAATTGGGGTATATACCTAAGAAATTGTGCCAATCTCCGTATGTATAGTTTTCTGTGTGTACACACTAGGTTATTGAGCTAGCAAGAGTAGAGTCTGAAATCTTGATATTGCCTCAATGTTTATTCCTTTTATTATTCTCCTAAAGTGTTAATGCCAATTTTAAAGAGGTCTAGCTGGCTCTGAATGGGCAAGAGGAACAGAGAAAAGGTATTATCAAAACTTACGGAAGCTCTTTAAAGAAGGGGGTGCAGACTTGACGAACCCTGAGCAATGGCTGTATCCATGGCCTTGGCAGTCAAATAAGGAACTTCCTCCAAGGGGAAGGAATTACCCTTTTCCAGCTAAATATTTTTAAAGCACAAATATCCTTTTCTTTGAAGTTAGGATTATTAAACATAATTAATCTAAGAAAAGCATTTATAGCATTGGTGATATAATTTCAGTTCCACTGTAAAGTATATGCAGGAATTATTTTTTCTCTTTATTTTGACAGTGTGTGTGTGTATGTTTTAAAGAAACCCGCTTTTGATGTAGCTTTGGCATTTTATTCTGTTTGTCCTATTCTAAAATAACTCTATTAAAATTTCTCTTCATGTTCTAGACAAATTACTTTGACCTTATTGTCAAATTAGAAATAAAATTATGAGAAACCAAAGAAGTACGTTATATATTTGGATGGAAACCATATATATCTGCAGGTCTTCAAAGTAAAAAGCATACAGTCCATGCGGCTAGAGACACACAGTATTTCTATTTATAAGCTTAATTTATTCACTTTTATCATATTTCCTTTATGTAGTACTTGACAAATTTTTATCAGAAAGAGGTTTTTCCTTAAACTGTGAATGAAGAGCATCCATTTTAAGCAGCACGATTATGGAGCCTCTGTGCTTAGCACTACTCTCAGAAAACAAATCAGAGATGGAATTTGAGAGTGTGGGAGAGGAACTGGAATATAAATCTGAAGCTAAAGAGCTACAGAAATGATTTGGTGACTTTCTAAAAACTCAAATGGAAGCAATGTCTGGTACTTATATATGCTCATGAGCAATTAGCAGAAAAAAACTTTTTTCATTTTAGCAACAAATAAAAAATAGTGCCACAATGGGCCATGAGGTAGCAATGGTTGTTGACAGTATTATTAGTAATAATGAGATTATAATCATCACGTGCTATCATGTGCTCTTTTACCTATGCTGTCTAGTTTATGACCCACAGATAATTCAAGAATTTCTTTCTTTTTTCTTTCTTTGAGATATGGCCTCACTGTCACCCAGGCTAGACTACAGTGGCCCAATCTTGGCTCACTGCAACCTCTGCCTTCCAGGCTCCAGTGATCCTTCCACCTCAGCCTCCCGAATAGCTGGAACTACAGGCACACGCCACGTGGCCTGCTAATTTTTGTATTTTCTGTAGAGACAGGGTTTCACCATGTTGCCCAAGCTGGTCTTGAACTTCTGAGCTCAAGCAATCCACCCACCACTGCTTCCTAAAGTGCTGGGATTACAGGTGTGAGCCATTGCGCCCGGCCCAGAATTTCTTCTTAATAAATAGTGTCAAATTTCCTCAATACCCTTCAACTTTTCAAAAAACCGATCATCAAAACTTAGCAACACTAAAAAGTTTCTATTTTCACACTATTCGATCATCTGGTGGTGGTGATGATATTTTTAAAAATGACCTCACAATCAATGAATATTGACTGAATAATATTACTTCAATTCTGTTAGAGTTGCTAGTCATGAACATGCAGTATAAATCGTTATGAGACATTAGAAACTCTTGTTAAACTAGAGAACGGTATAGTAAGTAAAAACCATTAGAAACAAACACCTCAGTTTTGTCAAACTCTGAGATTTTACTCACTGTACTTTCCTCCTTGTAATATTAGCCAAATGTCCTAAAAGCTACTGATAACCTGATAAGCCAAATCTGTTAATATAGACTCTAAATCTATATAACAAGTCTCAAGGAAACTGGAGGGATTCTTGCCATTCAAAAGCCTTCTGTAGAACAAGTTAACCTATTAGTTATTTATTGGGATAAAAGGCAAGGTCACAGACAAGAAGTTGGGAGACCTGAGTTGTACCTTAGCATTTTCTCCAGTTGTTACACCAGTGTGGAAAAGTTCCTTAATAACTTGAACTGTTCAGTTTATTTTAATATTTTATATTTATATATTTGAGACAGGATCTTACTCTGTTGTCCAGGCTAGAGTGCAGTGGTGTGATGTTGGCTCACTGCAACCTCCTCCACCCAGGTTCAAGCAATTCTCGTGCTCTGGCCTCCCAAGAAACTGGGACTACAGGCACGAGCCACCACACCCAGTTAATTTTTGTATTTTTAGCAGATGAGGTTTTACCATGTTGCCCAGACTGGTCTCGAACTCCTGGTCTCAAGTGATGGGTCACCCTTGGGCTCCCAAAATGCAGGGATTACAGGTGTGTGCCACTGCACTCGGCCTCTTTGATTTAAAAAATATGATTGGTCTGAAACATTTCTGAGCTCCTTTCCAGTTTCAAAGTTCTACAATTCCAGGGGTATTCTGAAGTGATGGAAGGCAATCTCACACCTACCATTCTGTTCCCGCTGCACTCCTGCTGCCAGAAGGTCGGGCTCCCCAAGGCTGATGTCATTGAGCCTGGTCCCCAGACACTCCATGCAGAGGTGCTTGCACCACTCCTCGGCCTCCAGCTCTGAAAGTAACCACAACATCACCAGTCAAGCAATGCTCCCTAGGAATGATGGAAGAAGAATGTGCCCTTAACCATTTTCCCAGGTAACTGGCAAGAGTTAAGAACCTGCCTTTAAAAAACAACAAAAAACTGTATTTAGGAAGTGAAAATAAGTCTCAAAAATTATTTCCCACTCTTTGACATATTTTTAAGTGGTTTATCTTATTTGTAGTACTTTACCTTATTTACAAATAATAGTCTGAGAATATTTGTTTCCTATATAGCATAGTTTAGATTGACTTTATTTGGGGAGGAAAATTTACTTAAAATAATAGCCAGGTTTAGTTACCTGGCTAACTTATATATACTACAAAACATCATGCTTTACATTATACGTATATATATATACACACACACACACACGCACGCACACATAATATATATATACACATACTTCAAAACATCATGCTTTACATGATAAATACATTTAATTTCATGTCAATGTAAAAAATTAATATAAAATAAAAAATATATAAGTGAATAGTTGAAACAATATCAGGATAGATGAAACAAATGAATGTTTTCCTGAAAGTGACTTAGATTTATATGAGTTTGAAGATCTGATCCCCAAGTCATTCTGAATTGTAATGGATCATAAAATAGCTCTAGAGTGTGATCATTTTTCTCTGTAAATGATACAAATTAGGCTATTATTTTTTTTAAAAATTGGGGTAGAATCTTAAAAGTATGTCTTTGGAAAATTCCAATTACCTAAGACATTGATTAGATCATTGCTTTTTTTGTTTTGTTTTTAACTATGATTACTTCCCAATTTCTTTATAATCACATTTTCCTCTTGCTTAAGACATTATAATGTTATAGCAACACAAAATCCTGTCATATCTAAAGTTTTCACAGGCTTTCATAAACGTAAATGAATTTGACTTTGGTGTAAGCCCTGTGTGAGTGAGGTAGCCAAGGGTTAGGGTCATACCTGTGCCTCAAATCATTGGTCAGCACCAAAACAGAATTGGAAATCAGCCAAGTCTTCCAGCTATTTTACTATGCAGAAATTTGAAAAGGGATCTCAGGTTTAATATTTTAGGCCAAGCTCCAATATCACTGTACAGAAATTGGATAAGAACTTTCCATTGACATCTGCCCAGAGAAGTTTCTGACTTTTCCATACAGCATAAATCTGTACTAGAACAGTTTAATATGGATTCTCTGTAAATCTCTTGTTGCTCTCTGTGGATGACACCTCACCCTTTGCCTTGGCATTTTAAACTCCCCATAAAAAGTTATCTGTGACAGATTTTCTTGACTTTAGGGATCTGAATACCAAAACTAGGCTATCCTTGATGGTCAACACCATCAAATTTGGGTAATTTTCTTTCTTAGCTTAGTCACGCTGCCTTTGCAGCAAAAATAAGTTGCATCAATGAGATGTGAAGACAAATTTGTCATTTATTTTTAGTTTTTTCAAGACCATGACATACTTTTAAAAATAAAAAAGAACATGCAGTTCCCTGTGGGATCCTATTCTAATAAAAACAATGGTTCCAATGTTCCCATCATGAAAAGCATTTTTTTTATCTATGAAAGTACAGTTTGCATGTGGGAGGGACCATCCCCTCACTGGTATAAGGCACACTATCAAACCATGTCAAGGATCAGGAAATTTTCAAGAGGGCCTGGCTCCCTCACTTGGGTGGAGTCAGAGGCCTGGGATATAGCTGCTCAGGCATTGCCTTAGGAACCCAGAAAATAATCCTTTCCAACCACAAGGCTGCCAATATAATAAATGCGTCATTTGCTGAGGCGTTGGCTTACTAAAAATAACAAAAACAAAAAACAAACCTTTTATCTTCTAGGAAGCAAATGCCAGACTTCAAAGAAAAATTTTATAGGAGCAACAAAAGCATATATTGAATGTAATTTTATTAGATATATAAGTATTTATAAAATGTATAAAAGATTTAAAAGATTTTCTAGCAATCAACGAAAATATTTTAGGTTAAACCAATTTACATGCTATGTATCAAGAAATGTTTGAAATTTCTGTCAAGGGAGGCACTATGATTGTTTTTCTTTTAAAATTGTTACTGTTTTAAGTTTTTCACAAGAGACTCCACAATGTAAAAATAATGTAAAGTCACATGCAATTAAAATCTTTCCTACATTATTGTACGTAACAATATTTCCACTTCTCTACAGATGAAGATGAAAATATCTAATGTGCTATTTGGGGGTAAAAAAATAGGTGCCAAAGCACCTTAGTGCCAATGTTCTCCTTAAGCAGTCAGTGCATGCCCAGACGTTTAAGAAATATATAATTCACTCCTCCTTTGTGTTAAGCCTTTTGTCCTAGGGTTTAATGAGACAAAGAAAGCAATCATACAGTAAAAGGCTTCTATGAAATTGGAGTGGACTCTTTCAAGCAGAACTAAATGCAGAATTTCTGTAAGTGCTGGAACAAAGAAGTCTCCCATCAGAGCAATGAGAGGTATTCATGGGCTCCTACCAGCAGATAAAGACGTGTTTCGCAGACAGGGCTTCAACATTTTAGTAGTGTAGTAGCATATAAGACTAGGAAGTGAAGGAATAACAAAAGTAGAGTACACATTGTCACACTGAAGACTGAACTGTGAACTATTTCAAAGAGAGGAAGAGAGACTCTTAAAATTCAGGGCTCATTCCTTTATCAAATACATTGTGAACTCTCTCTATGCCAGGCACTGTGCTAGGAGGTTTTATGAAAAACACACCATTTCTGCTTTCAATAACCATAGAGTCTAGTGGGATGGGCAGGTGGGTTTAGTATATGGTGCTCTGGAAGGCTGTTAGCCTAGCTAGGCAGAAACTGAGGAACTATGCCAAAGGCTCAGCAGAGTGAAAGTATCAGGGCAAGCAGAGAGAAAATGATGATGTGTGTGTTAGCAAGTGTGAGTGTGTACAGCAGTGTGTAATGTGTAGGTGTGTGTGTGCACAGCGGTTTTGATGTGTGAGTGTGCATATGTACTCATGTTTGTGAGCGTATGAGTGTGCGTTGGAGGAGTCTGGGAGGAATGAGGAAGTTGCCTGAGGCAGAGAGGGAAAGACATTTGCAGGGTAGCAAGAGTGACATCCCGTAACAGCTGGGGATAGCTCTGAGTTCATGTAGAAAAATGTGAGAAACGGTATCAGTTCATTCTTTTCATGATTTTCTAGTATTTGGCTCAATTAGATCAGGCCTAAAACTTCACCTCATAAGTATTAACCTTTGTACTCTGTATACCTGGAACTAACAGTTTTGCTGCAGATAAGCTGAATTTCTTTTACTTTTAGACAAAGCTTTGGTCTTATAAATCTGTTTTTGATAGTTGCCACCTTTCAAATATTACAACTGTGCTTTTTAATTCTTCTTCTTTCTTAGGCAAGCTCTATGTATTGAAGTCTTTTAATCTTTTATTGCATGTTAATTTTTTATCACTAATTGGTGTTTTTCTCTAAACTATCTTTCACTTTTCATTTTTATATTTGCAGAACTGAGATTCAATACAAATGTAATCTGAACCCACCCACTGCATTTTAAAATGTTTATTTTCCCATAGACTGAGTGCCTTTTGTAATTTGCTTTATCTTTCAAACTTTTTAGTCTACATATAATGTGTAACTAATTAAATTTCATTATGGGAGAATAAAGACATTAAAGTGTTCTATAAAGTTTTCTATTTTTCTCTTCATGATGAAGTGCTTTTTCATTAAGATGCCTTTTTCAGATAGCTTGCAGCTATGTTCAAATTTTTAATTGAGTAAATAACTTTTTCTCTGGACTAGAAACACAAATAATGTTTTCATTATGTAGAGGATTAGTTAAATGAAGAAATTTGGTAATTTCCAAAAGGAAAATTGAAAGGCATTTGGGAATTCTAAGACAAATGGAGACTAGAGATTAAATTAAACGGTGAATTATGTGACAAATGGGTTGACTGATGGGACAGAAAATGATGGGAGTCCAAAACCTATTCAGTCAAAGACTGTGGCTCCTGCCTGTGTTTTAGTGTCTTTCCATTTCTCCACAGAATTCTGGGGAAAGTATGTGTCTTACAATACAGTGACATGGGACTGATGCAGTGCTATTTTTAATTCTCATTCGAAGGAATCAGAAAAGAGGTATTTAAATAGAAGGCCTTTAATAAATGCCTATTGACTAAATAATTAGATTCAAGCTTTATTGCTTTCACTAAATTTAGTCCTTAACATAATGACATTAAAGTTAAATGATCCAAAATGAACTATATTTGACAATAAAGTTTTCATCATATATATATATACAGAAAATATGCCATCAGCTCAAAATTACATAGCAGAATTAAAAATAGCACTGCATCAGTTTCATGTTATTTTATTAGAAAATGCAAGTAAGAGTTTTTTGTGTTAAAATAATCATTGTATCTAGTTCCCACTGGAGTTAGCTTTTATTAATAATCTTTGGAAAATGTAGACAAAATAATCCTGTTTTGTCTTCAGCATAAGCACAAATTCTTAATTCTATCTAATTCTTATGTTCTGTGCAGATTTGCTATGATTTGATGATAAAGGTTTTCATATTTATTAACATCTTAAATACATGCTTTGCCATAAAGTGAAGAAAAATGTCTCCCTTACAGCCTTTCGCTTAGAGAATATAACACTGTCCCTTATTGTCATTTAAAAGTTACGCAACTATTAAAATATAAGACATTTTGGTGATGCTTTCATTCTTAAACTGGCGTGACTTTCTACTTAACTGGCCTTGCTGATGTTTTATGGACTTTTGCTTCCCCACACCCCCCCCACTTTTTTTTTTTTTTTAGTAGTAGGAAGACAAGAAACCAGTTAAACCCTAACCTAATCCCAGCACTTTGGGAGGCCGAGGCGGGCGGATCACTTGAGATCAGGAGTTTGAGACTAGCCCGGCCAACAAGGCGAAACCCGTCTCTACTAAAAATATAAAATTAGCCGCGTGTGGTGGTGCGCGCTTGTAATCCCAGCTATAGGCGTGAGGCAGGAGAATCGCTTGAACCCGGGAGGGTGGAGGTTGTGGTGAGCCGAGATCGGGCCATTGCACTCCTGACTGGGCAACAAGAGCAAAACTCCATCAAAACAAAACAAACAAAACCACCTAAACACTTGCTTCAGCAAAGATCAAAAGCATGGATCTCTGGTTAGCCTACAGGAACAAGCTTTTTCTGTTGAAGTCAGATTTGTAGAGCTGACCAGTGTAGAGATGGGGGAACGATTAGTTTTCTAAGTAGGAAGTGCATTTATTTCCTTTCAGTGGAGTGCCCCTTATTTGCTCCCTTCCACAAAGTTTACTGATCTCTAACAGTCCTTTAAAGTGTGGTTCAAATATGGCCTTCTTAGTTTAGCTCTTCAGACCCATGTTTAGATGTGACACCTTTCCTCTACATTTCCTAACACTATACAGAATTTTATCATAGCCCCTGAATATCAAATGAGATTAGGTGCATTCAGGGTGGTACGGCCGCAGATGCCCCTAAGTATCAATGAGCTATTGTTCTGCCTTTCCCAGTCAACTTTAAGAAATTGGAGTGCAGGAAACATACTTGATCTAGTCACCCTTTACCCTAGAACAGCACCTGGATATGGAAACCAATACATAAATATGGAACAATTAAGTATATATAATTTGCAATTTATTCCCAGAAATTCAAAACAAATTCTAAAGCCAAATGCAAATAATTTGGTGAGTAGTCTCTTGGAGGATATTTTGAGGTCTCTATTGTCTCCATTTAAGTGGAGTTTATAAGTCTTGCTTAGCTAGATAAAACAGATCTTTAGAAAGAGAAACAGACCTGACATGGTTCTCTATTGAGCTTAGGTAATGATAAAATATTATCTATTCAAAAATGGTTTCTTATTTTATTGGCTATTTTTTCTTTCCACCTCATTAGAAATATTTATGCAACCCGAAGCTTTTGCATAAACTCTTTTTATTTGTGATCAGCACTTGATTAAATTTGTTTTTTTTATATAGATGTGACAGTGGAATCTTAGAAAAGGTCAATTTAGAGCCAAGGAAATGTGTTACCACCTAAATGCATCTTTGATGCCAATAATCATAACTTGTTTTCCTTGATTTAACATCAGTTTGATATATCAACTTTCTGAACTCAATAGAAAAAACCTTATTCTGCTACTTTTATGAATTGAAGGAGTGAGGTTAGGCTTTCAAACATGGCCAAAGAGAAAATCGCCCCTACCTATTTTCCAGAGTAACAAATGACAAATAGCAGCAATTGATAGAACAGTCATATGTGCTGCTTTTTTGCCTGATGAGAATTCATTGTAAAATTCTTTAACATGGAGGTTAGTAAATGACACAAGAGCTTAAAACAATTCAGAGAAAAAAAGAAAAGCAGAAATGGACACCAGTAAATGATCTGAAAAGAATGGTGTAGAGTGTGTGTGTGTGTGTGTGTGTGGATGTGGGGGGCAAAGATGGGAACTGGAATTTTTTTTTTAATTACGAGCTTAAAAAGGATCCTTTCCACCAACTTGGAAGCTCACCTTGAGGACGAATGCATTTATGTGATGGAAAGCCAGCATCGGGGTAAATTTTTAATAGATGCCAATAGAAAATTGATGCACAGGAAATGTGATGCACAGGCCAGGCGTGGTAGCTCATGCCTGTAATTCCAGCACTTTGGGAGGCCAAGTTGGGAGGATCACGAGGTCAAGAGATTGAGACCATCCTAGCCAACATGGTGAAATCCTGTCTCTACTAAAAATACAAAAATTGGCCGGGCGCGGTGGCTCACGCCTGTAATCCCAGCACTTTGGGAGGCCGAGGCGGGCGGATCACAAGGTCAGGAGATCGAGACCATCCTGGCTAACACGGTGAAACCCCGTCTCTGCTAAAAATACAAAAAATTAGCCGGGCGCGTTGGCAGGCGCCTGTAGTCCCCACTACTCGGGAGGCTGAGACAGGAGAATGGCGTGAACCCGGGAGGCGGAGCTTGCAGTGAGCCGAGATCGCGCCACTGCACTCCAGCCTGGGTGATGAGCAAGACTCCATCTCAAAAAAACAAACAAACAAACAAAAAAAACAAAAATTAACTGGGCATGGCGCCATGCACCTACCCAGCTACTTGGGAGGCTGAGGCAGGAGAATCCCTTGAACCCGGGAGGTGGAGGTTGCAGTGAGCCAAGATCACATCACTGCATGCCAGCCTGGTGACAGAGTGAGACTCCCTCTCAAAAAAAAAAAAAAAAAAAAATTTGATACACAAGTTTTTTAGGCTTCTCAAGAATATAATAATCAAGCAGACAACTTTTTGAGGAAGAGGTGCTATCAACACCCTTTATCTTAGTCATACTTTCCTAAGATCCCAAAGGCAATTGCTTTCTGTGCAACTCCCCTGAGGTGGTTGGCAGTTGAGAGAGAAACAGACAGGAAGAGCCGTGTGCAGGAAATGGGTATCTAAACCGGAAGTCTGAAATCATACAGAGCTCTATAACTGTTTCTCTATACACAGCCAAACTTGTTACAAAAACATTTTGACGTTAGTCCCTATTGAACATGGAACTGAATTTGGCCAAATGACACCAACAAATCTGAAAGTGTATTTATCCCAGAGCTTCCTGAAAGGAAGGAAAATCAAGTTGATAACAATAAATAAATGAATAAATAAGGTGAAAAAAATTAACTTGATTTTCTTCTGAGGAGGACCAGTGCTGGACTTCTGTCCTTCAGAACTATAAGATAATAAAATTTGTGGTGGTGCTTTCTGCTGCTGTGTGTGGCAATTTGTTATGTCAGTAATAAAACACCAAAACAAATATAAAGGCCAAATATTTTATTCCATTCTAATAGGAAAGCTTCCAAGCATGCAAGTTAATGGGATGTGATCTATGAAAACAATTAGAAATATATATAAGGAATATGGTGTGATTAAATCTGCTTGAAGCTTAAGAAATTAAATAGGAATTTCCTGATTATTAACATGAAGGGGGAAAAAAAAATCTCAAGGCAGATAATGCTGATCTGCCAAAAGCCAACCGAGAAGAAGAGCAGGAGGGTCAGATGGAGGGTTGGAGCAACCACCAGAAAGATTAGGTTCACCAGTAACCTGAAAGTACTGAAAATGTATGAAGGAAGAGATTTTGAAGGACCTTGGGTATAAAGGACGGGTGTTATATAAAAGGCCAAGCCTGTGATTTAAAAAAACACATTGGGTTTAGAGGAGCAAGTCTTCCAGTTGTATAGCTTACATCATGAAATACTATGCAGCCATAAAAAGAACAAAATAATGTCCTTTGTAGCAGCATGGATGCAGCTGGAGGCTAATATCCTACTAGAATTAATGCAGAAACAGATAACCAAATATTGCATGTTCTCACTTTTAAGTAGGAGCTAAACATGAAGTACACATGGACACTAAGGAGGGAACAACAGATGCCAGGGCCTATTTGAGGGTGGAGAGTGGGAGGAGGGAAAGGATAAAAAAATGACCTGTCAGGTACTTTGCTCATTATCTGGGTAACAAAATAATCTGCAATTTACCCATGTAACCTGCACATGTACCCCCGCCCCAACCTAAAATAAAAGTTAAAGGGAAAAGAATAAAAGCAGAGAGGAAGAAACACCCTTTAGCAATTGGGCGGTAGAGAGAGAAAAAGTAGAAGATTTAGGGTCCTGTAAGTAAAATGGTGCCACAGTATCAGGGAACAGACAATCTCTATCACAAAGGCAAGCAAACCAAACCCTACCATATTCCCTGGGCCTTATTAAAATGACAGAAGAGGGCAGTAAGAAACTAGGACTTTTTGCATTGACTAAATACTTTTAATTACAAACTGTTAACTATTGAGTAGGCAGATGCTGTTTTAACCTTTTTTGTTGAAATAAACATATAAATTTTATGTGTTTATCATGTACAACATGATGCTTTGAGTCACATACTTTGTGGAATGATCAAATCCAGCCAAACAACAAACTAGGACTCTTATACATCATCCAATGTCATAAAAATCAAAGAAAATAAAAGTCCATAGAGAACAACTGCAGACATTCAAGACAAGAAAATTCACACAAATTCAAATAAATTAAGGAAATAAACTCCTACCACACCTCCATCCCCAAAAGTAACATAAAGCAGAAGAAAACTACGAGTACACTCCAAAAATAGTTAAATGTGCTCAATCATTGAGGGTGTAAAATATCAACTTGAATCAAAAATTCATAAACTAAGAATGGAAATGAACAAAAACTGTAAGAACAATGAAAAGAATGCCATGAATTAGAAAAAGTGGAAAAAGACAAACCTAGGAATGAAAAATAAAGTAGTACAAGGTACATAAGGTAGAATAGTCAAATGAACACTAACAGGCATTGAGTAAAATACGAAAATAAAGTTGTCACTAAAAAAGAGGTAAAAAGGGTCGAGGAGAAGCAGTGGAAATGGATACCAGGAGAAGAGGAATGGTAACTAGGATCAATATAGCAGTGGAGTGGGGAATGGTGGTGATGAGAATCATTCACATTTAGGATATATTCAGGAAAGCCTATAAGATGTGCAAACAGGGTATGAGGGAAAGATAAATTAAAGATGAATACAAAATTTTTAGCCTTTACAACTGGAAAAATGGATTTATCATGTGGTGAGATGATGAAGACTATAAGAAAAGCAGATTTAGAGGAAAATAACAAGAGCTCAGTTTTAAGAATAATTCTTAGATTCTTATTAGTTACTGATGTGGATGGATGAAGAGGCAGTTCAATATCTCCTGGTATTCAGGAGAGAAATTCAGATCGGACTTAGAAATGTGGGAGTCAACAGCATATTGATTCCATTTAAAGTCATGGAACCAAATGAGATCACCAAGAAGTCTGAGTAGGTAGAAAAAAAGAAGACATTTAAGGGCTAAGACCTGAGATACTCCCACAATTCGTTATTTGGGAAACAGACAGGGAAGGCAACTAAGACATAACAGACATTTAAGGAAGAAGAAACCAGAAAAACGTGCAATATGCTGAAAGCCAAGAACAAAAAATGTTTCAAGGAGGGCAGAGTAGCCGACTTTTTCATGCTAGCAAAGCTCAAGTGAAATGAGGTCCAAAAATTGATCATTAACCTGGAGAGCATTAGCTACCTTAATAAGGAAAGTTTTGTTAGAAAGTTTTTGTTACCTTTTTCTTAAGGTAGCATTAGCTCTCTTATTGTCTTTGCTGGAAGACAAGACAGCTTGAATAGGTGCAAGAGAAAACAGGAGAGAAGAGAAACAGAAGTTGGAGAACTGCAGACAGTTAAATAAAGACAACTCAATCTAGAAGTTATTTATTTTGTAAATTTTTTTAGGTCAAGAAAAATATCTGGCACAATAGCTGCAGAGGGAAGGGACATCAAGAATTCTGCTTGATGAGTTCTAGTAGCATAAAGAATATCAGGATGTGTGCAGGGGTTGTGAGAAGGAGTTGGAAAGACCGTTATAAAGCCCAGTATATTAGATTCTAGAGATGAAAGACGCAGGAGAAAGAGCATGTAGCTGCCATGGACAGAGATAAAGGGCACGTTGAGATTAATTCTGACAGCCCCATGCTGATGCCATGCTGACAAGACTGAGAACTAAGGGGAGGTTGGGATGAGGGGTCCTTCTGGGAGCACAGGATCTCTGGTGGCTCCTACTGACAGAGGTGGAGCCTGCAGATGGGCAGACTTATTTCCTTAAAAAGAAGTTATTTCCTCATTACTGCAGAGGAAAACCTCCTTGAGTGGCCTCATGCTGAGTACACAGCCTGTGAATCCCTGCTGATGGCAGCCTGCAGGCAACTTTTGCCAAAGGTGACCCAGGGTTGCCAGTGGGCAGTTATTTCTTATTCAATCCATGTAACAAACCTTGGGGTCTTTTTTGATATCTGTCATCTAACTTCTTTCATTCCTTCATCTCACATCATCCGTTCCATTCAATGAACATGTTTTTGAGTCCCACTATGTGGAAAACACCATAAATGGGCCAATATAATAGCAAATAGCAACATGGTGCCTGCATCAGCCTGAATATCTGATGTCGATGATTGACAGAGCCATTCTGTAGACTCACTGTGTAATTGAGAAAAAAAAAAGTTTTGTTGGGTTAAGACTGAAATTTTGGGATTGTTTGTTATAGTTGCATGCCTAACATTTCCTGACTAATTTTAAAAAAAAGAAACAAAGACAAGAAGTCAGCTGAGAAGAGTGATGCTATGTGTCACTGTCTTGGTGCTCAGTCAGCAAGGGAAAGGAAAGGAAATGGGCATTGGATAGAGGCTGATCCATGGCATGCAGTAGGGAAATATTTGCCTAAAACACCACCTATAGTAACTTGGGGAATGGATTAGAAAATATCCACCCTAGGAAAAGGAGTTGGAAGATAGAATATTAGCAAATTCATCAGCATATGTTAGTTGCCATAGGCTGTATTTGGCAGAGTATTAAGAAAAAGAATTGGTCAGTTTGCATGCAGGATCAAAAGGAAATAGTGTATTTAAAACTTGGTGCTTTTCGAGGTTAAAAAAGGCAACTGCTTCTCAACTCCAAGTCAATACCAATAAAATAAAAGTGATAAGCCTTTGAGCAACATGCCCTTTCTTAAAGCCTGTGAATGGTTGAAAGCATCTCAGAGTAGTAAAGGTCTACCCAAAGGTGTGAAGCCCAATAGGCATGCTTAATAGAGAGATGGTTCAGGGAAAAGAGAGCAAAGGGGTGGTTCTCCCACCAAAACCTGAGGGCATAAGGTCTGAGAGAGAAACAGCGGGAGGCTTAGGATTAAAGAGAAGTATTTCTAGAAAAAAAAAAATCAAACAGAACTGTGGGTATAACTACTAGCCCATGGAACCAAGTAAAATCGAATAGATCACAAAACTGCAAAGTTTTAAAGAATTATACTGCCAAAGAAATCCAAAACTTCTCTAAAACAGTCATCACTTTTGGAGCTTATATATCATTCTTGAGCTTCTAGGGCAGAAAGCATCTGAAGAAGTTTCTTAGCTCCTGAAGAAGATGTATACTCCCATGCTTGCTTCAGAGGTCGACTTAAGGCAGACAATGGAAAATTGGAAAACTTCCAGAAAATGACATCAATTCAGATAACAATGGACTGGTGACCCCCTCCCAGAGTGCAAAATTACTACCTAATCAAATAATTAGGTACCTATAATTAGGTGCAAATAATCAAATACCTCATTCCACATAGCAAGGAGGTTCTGAAACTGTTTATCCCATCGCATTTCACAAGTGTGCAGTGGGTCATAGGTTTCTAGCTCATAAAGAGTCACATCTGGACTGGCTGTAGGGACAACTTTGCATTTCCCAGAATCCTGGAGTCATGACTAGATGAGACATTGCATTAGCGTCTTTTGGGGAAGAGTGCATGCATTTTTTTTCTTTTCTTTTTTTGAGACTGAGTTCTTGTTCTGTCGCCCAGGCTGGAGTGCAGTGGCACCTCCCGAGTTCAAGCGATTCTTCTGTCTCAGCCTCTGGTGTATCTGGGACTACAGGTGTGTGCCACCATGCACGGCTAATTTTTTTTGTATTTATAGTAGAGATGGGGGTCTCACCATATTGGTCAGGCTGCTCTCAAACTCCTGACCTCATGATCCACCCACCTTGGCCTCCCAAAGTGCTGGGATTATAGGCGTGAGTCATTGCGCCCGGCCATATCTTGTTTTTAGGAAGAAAACAATGATGTTCAGTGAGCAGAAGCATGCTTGGTAGGATCCTTTGCAGAGTTTTTTGTTCAGCTGGATTTAGAGCTGCTGCTTTTGGGCACGTGGCAAGATGGCATTTTCTCCTCTTTGGATGCAGGTGCCTGGCACATTGTGGGTAGTCAGAGTATTTGTTGAGTTGAAAGAAAAGTAAGTGAAATATTTTCCATATGTTTCCCATTAAATGCACACAGTCTGAGAAGCCCTGAGTGCCTACAGGGTGATATTGCTTGCAGTTAGTACATGGGAGGAGTATGATGAGTATCTTTGTTTATTTCCAACCAGATCGCCGCTAGTGGTTTAGACCATTACACAACTAGGAATTCCTTTTTTCCTTCTAGTCACACATCCATAAAAGAAAACACAAGGACCACTGATGTTGAAATACAAATAATTATTGAGGAACATAAAAAGTATAATTATTCTGATAATTTGCATAAAGATGATCATTAAGATTTACATGTTCTAATTATATGACATATTGTACAGCTTATAAAGGTGGCTTTTTAAAAGCCAGTATCAAATGAGAACCTATAATAAATATTCAGATTAATTTTCCATTCATTGGAAAGAAAGATCATATATATTTGTGGAAAAGCACTAATAGGTCTGAAAAATGATTTCTGAGTAATGATGAAATTTGTATCAAAACAACATACAGAAGCATGAAAATAAACTGATTACTTTTTCAGTTAAAACTACAAGAATTTCAAACATTAGATTCTGAAATTAACACAACCTTTTAATGCATTAGTATCTTTAAAATTTCAACCTGTGTCTTATATTAGCTTTGTACCCCAATCCAAACATCACATAGCATTTTATTTAAAAATGTATTTGTTGACTAGTCACCCTTAAAAAAAATTAATGGCTTATGCAATGAGATAAATTAGGAGTGTATTTTTATTTATTATGAATCAGAGAAATTTTATTAAACTTTATAATATTGTTGAATGAGATTTGTCCTCTTGTGTTTGGAGCCCTCTAAAACTACCACTTGACAACAATAGGCACTAGGCACTAAAAAGCCACACATTCCACAAACATTCCTTTTTTTTGTTTGTTTTTTGAATGTGTATACAGTTCACTTAGCAATTTTCTAAAAAATGCAATTCTGATTTTTTTTATTTTTTATTACTATTAAACTTTTAGTTCTAGGGTACATGTGCACAACGTGCAGGTTTGTTACATACGTATACATGTGCCATGTTGGTGTGCTGCACCCATTAACCTGTCATTTACATTAGGTATCTCTCATAATGCTATCCCTCCCCCCACCCCATGACAGGCCCTGGTGTGTGATGTTCCCCTTCCTGTGTCCAAGTGTTCTCATTGTTCATTTCCCATCTATGAGTGAGAACATGCAGTGTTTCATTTTTTGTCCTTGAGGTAGTTTGCTGAGAATGATGGTTTCCAGCTTCGTCCATGTTCCTATAAAGGACATGAACTCATCCCTTTTTATGGCTGCATAGTATTCCATGGTGTACATATACCACATTTTCTTATAGACCAATGGAAAAGAACAGAGCCCTCAGAAATAATACACACATCTGCAACATCTTTGACAAACCTGACAAAAACAAGAAATGGGGAAAGGATTCCCTATTTAATAAATGGTGCTGGGAAAACTGGCTAGCCATATGTAGAAAGCTGAAACTGGATCCCTTCCTTACGCCTTATACAAAAATTAATTCAAGATGGATTAAAGACTTAAATGTTAAACCTAAAACCATAAACCCTAGAAGAAACCCTAGGCAGTACCATTCAGGACATAGGTATGGGCAAGGACTTCATGTCTAAAACACCAAAAGCAATGGCAACAAAAGTCAAAATTGACAAATGGGATCTAACTAAACTAAAGAGCTTCTGCACAGCAAAAGAAACTACCATCAGAGTGAAGATGCAACCTACAGAATGGGAGAAAATTTTTGCAATCTACTTATCTGACAAAGGGCTAATATCCAGAATCTGCAAATAACTCAGACAAATTTACAAGAAAAAAATCAACCTCATCAAAAAGTGGGCAAAAGATATGAACAGACACTTCTCAAAAGAAGACATTTATGCAGCCAACAGACACATGAAAAAATGCTCATCATCACTGACCATCAGAGAAATGCAAATCAAAACCACAATGAGACACCATCTCACACCAGTTAGAGTGGCATTTGTTAAAAAGTCAGGAAACAACAGGTGCTGGAGAGGATGTGGAGAAATAGGAACACTTTTACACTGTTGGTGGGACTGTAAACTAGTTCAACCATTGTGGAAGACAGTGTGGTGGTTCCTCAAGGATCTAGAACTAGAAATACCATTTGACCCAGCCATCCCATCACTGTACAAAGGATTATAAATCATGCTGCTATAAAGACACAGGCACACATATGATTATTGCAGCACTATTCACAATAGCAAAGATTTGGAACCAACCCAAATGTCCATCAATGATAGACTGGATTAACATTCCACAAACATTCTAAAAAGAACCACCAGAGTCACACAGTATCTAAAATTAGATTTATGGATAGGCTGGTTGCCTTCATTGGTTGCCTTCAGTTGGTTCCAAAATATTGTTCAATATTCAATTTTATTAGAAGCTCCACTGTAGTTAATGCCAAACACAGTGCTGTGCCTAGGGTGGCAGGAAAGGATAACAAAATTCCCCAATTCTTCTAAGAACCATACATCTCCACAATTTCTTAGTTAACTTTTTTCCAGTTAAGTGTTCTCCAATGTGTCTGTATGATCATAATCAACCGTGGACCATTTAATTATTATCTGTCCTTGGGGCCCATTTTCAGATTCCAGGTGGAGTTTAGGCTGAAGGGATTTTCTGTGGTCAACTGACTTGTGATTTCTCTCTCTCTCTTTTTTTTTTTCTACTTTTAAGTTCATGAGTACATGTGCAGGTTTATTACATAGCTGTCATGGGGGTTTGTTGTACAGATTATTTCACCATCCAGGTATTAAGCCTAGTATTCTCTCCTTCCTCTCACCCTTCACCCTCCTATTTCTAATCACTTTTTAAAAGATCTTAAAATAAACCTTACAAGTCAGGACCCTGAAGCAATGCAGAACTTGCCAAGAGGGGTGCCTGGAAAATTGCTTCAAAGTACAGTGTGGTTTAGGAATTTCCCTGGGACAAAGGAATTGGCCAGATCCACTCCAGTTCTTAACTATGTCCCTAAGATTGACACATTGTTCAGCAGATTCTGCAGGCAGACTGTCTTTTAACTCCTTGACTTTGTTAATAACTGCACTATGTTTTAAGGGACTTGAGATTCAAAACAGCTTCCATGACATGAAACAGATAATTCTGGAATGACTTAGGATAGTTCAAAAAAAGGATCCTTTGGTTTACTTAATTGGCTTTGGAGCTAAGGTGAACACATGTCACCTTGAAGGCTGGATCCATCCATTGCTTAAAGTCATTTGTCCCTAGTAACTATTTCTATGAAGGAAACAAATTTAACTTGGCTTGAAGATGAGTTTTACAGGAGGAAGTTTAGTAAAGCTAAACATCATTGTGGAGTTGCCAATGGGACAGTACTGCATTGGCATGGCACGAGAAATCAATCTTCAAATCATTTCCATTTTGCTCCTTTACAGATGAGCTGATTTTTTTTCTAAAGTGAAGATTTAAAAACTGACTTTAAAAGTCTCATTGGAAATCTACTGCACACTCATGCAAAATTTGCTTTGGTTCATTAAAATAGATCCATGTAAAACTGTTCAAATATTTTTATTTGTTTAAAGGCAATATTCATGTACTAACAGGTCTTTAGACAAAACTCCAAAGTGAACAAAAGGGAAAGAACCCAGGATTTGCAGCAAGTAGTATTAAGCTCCTGAGAACATAGAGTAAGAGAAAAACATTTTCAAAGAGCTTTCTTTATTAAAAATTGAGGTAAAGGGAGTAATAAATTACATCAGCAGCAAGCCTTCCAAAAGTAGCTGTGATAAGTGCACATCCTGATTAAAATGTGAAAGTCTCAAAACAGAACCACAGGAGGAACAACACAGAAGAGATAGACTATAAAGAGTAGCTTCTGGAGGCTGGGTGTGATGACTCATGCCTGTAATCCCAGCACTGTGGGAGGCCAGGGCAGGCAGATCACCTGAGGTCAGGAGTTTGAGACCAGCCTAACACAGCAAAACCCGATTTCTGCTAAAAATACAGAAATGAGCTGGGTGTGGTGGCAGGTGCCTGTAATCCCAGCTACTCAGGAGGCTAAGGCGGGAGAATCACTTGAACCCAGCAGGGAGAGGTTGTGGTGAGCTGAGATCTGCATCAACATATTGATGGTGAGATTAAATTCTGAGTTTATTCAGAAGAACCAAGGTGAGAAGTAGGTTAGTCACCCCTTCCCTGACTACTGTTCGTTTCTGTGCTAGCCCAGAAGTACAGCTTTTCAGAGTGGACACACCTGGGTACAGTTCGGTGCTCCAACTCAAGTAAGAAAACCATGTAGCATGGTCTTAAAGGTTGGGGGGGGGGGGTGTTGGTGACAGTCCACGTTACATACATTACGTAAGCTTTCTACTTTTCCTTCACATTGCAACTGTGTTTTTATTCAATTTAAAGAATTAATTCAGTAAATTAAAACTATATTTTAATGAAGAATTATCGTAGGTAGAAAGAACAAAACTGACCAGATTGAATCATGTTACATTTTTCATCTTATCTGATAAGAATGATCTAACGTTCAGAGCTGCTATCCCAACAATTACACATAAAGGAATGTTAAATGGTTCCTACAGAGTATAAAAGGAAGGAGGCGCCACCATTTCTCACACCTGACTGAGTTACTTATGCTTTCTGAATTTCAATTTCCTATCTAGGAGATGCCCATAGTCTCTTCTTTTTGCTCCTTAATTAAGTGCTTATGTACATGCTATAAACTGAATGTTTGTGTCCTCCTAGAATTCATATGTGGAAACCTAACTCCCAAGGTGATGCTATTAAGATGTGGGTCTGTTGGGATGTCATTAGGTCATGAGGGCTCTGCCAGCAGGAATGGGATTAGTGTCTTTATAAAAGACCTGGATATCCCTCCCTTGCCCTTTGCAGCATGTGAGGACACAGAAAAAAGACAGTCACCTATGAACCAAGAAGTCTGTTGTCAACAGACGCTGCAGGTGCTGATGCCTTGATCTTGGACATCCTAGCCTCCAGGACTGGGAGACATACATTTCTGTTGTTTATAAGCACCAAGGGTATGGTATTTTTGTTATAGCAGCCTGAATGAACTAAAACAGGATATAACTTGCTGAGTTTTGAGGTGTCACTCCTACTTCTTCAGACTTTCAGCATCTGCTGTCTCTTCAGTTGAATTTGTAATCGAAGCATAAGAAATACCAGGTATAGACTGGGCGTGGTGACTCATGCCTGTAATCCTAGCACTTTGGGAGGCCGAGGTGGGCAGATCATGAGGTCAGGAGTTTGAGAACAGATTGGCCAACCTAGTGAAACCCAGTCTCTACTAAAAATACAAAAATTAGCCAGTGTGATTGCGGGCATCTGTAGTCCCAGCTACTTAGGAGGCTGAGGCAGGAGAATTGCTTGAACCTGGGAAAGGTGGAGGTTGCAGTGAGTTAAGATCATGCTACTGCACTCCAGCCTGGTGACAGAGCGAGACTCCATCTCAAGAAAAAAAAAAGTCAGGTATAGATGTCATATGTCTTCAAAAGAAATAGGAAAAGGAATGTATTGCTCCTTGAGGTCAGTGTGAAAACTCCAAAATCTATCCAGTTTTGGTTATGGAAGTATCTCTTACAAAATGTTAATCCTGCTAAATCTGTCATTTCAGGTATAAAAATGAAATCATTTTAGTGACTGTGTTAAGACCAATCTGAAAAAAAAGTCAGTATCCTGCACTAGCGCATACCATGATAAAAGAAACAATGAGAGAAAGTGGTTAGCCTCATTGAGACTTGTAGAGTTGAAATTCATAAGTTACTGGAAATTTTTCATTCATTAGCTTTTATTTGAATATACAAAGAGACACTTGCATCCTACTTTTCTTCAAAAGGTAACACATTTAGCAACGGATTAAAGTCAATGTTCTGAGCTATGAACAATATGCAGGCAATATGAACAATGGAGGCACATTGCAGGCCTCCATACAGAGGGTTTGTTTCAGATGTACAGAAACTAGTTTGAAAAGCGGCCTTCAGGAAGAAAGTCAGGGCCCTGTTTGTTTATGTCATGCATGGAAGCTACTTCCAAAGAGACCAGATGTTGCACTGAAACTGAGACAGAGGGTGCAGCAGAAGCCCCTCCTCTTATCATAAAGCCACGAAGACACCGCCAAATATTTGCATCAATAGAGTGACCAGGTTTGTGATTTTCTTCTCATGAAACACCATGATTTCAGATGGCCATCTAATAATATATAAAATCTGGCATTTATTCAATGTTCAGAGTGACACTGTCCTAGCAAATAATTATAGGCACACTCAGATTAAAGTACTTTTTAGCCGCTTTCTAAGACATTCCAAAACAAATTAGGGCTGTAAAACACTGGTCAATGTACCTTCTCTCCGTCTTGATCCTCCACTCCAGTTACCGCATTTAACGACCTGTTTGCTCACGTCCCTAGTGCCCTTGACTTAATCTCAGCCTGTGTAATTAACCGGATTCAGCTGGCAAATGTGAGCAATGTTCAGTTTCTCAGGGGATTAATTCCTAAATACAAACAATGAAATATATGGTGCAGAAACATATAACATATTATATTTGGATATCTTCTCAGTTTTGCAAAACCACAGCATGTGGCCTTCTTGTTACTGCTTTCTTCGTCACTTTATCTTTTTCTAATAGACACTATTGTTTCAATATTTTGAACCATTTGGAGGTATATGTAGACGGGCACAGCAGTGACTTTTGAAATCATTTCATGTAATAGGAAAGGCCAGAATGCTGCTCGTTTCTTCTGAACAGGCCAGAGAGCCAGGACAGCATCCTTTGACCATGAAGGTTAAATGCTGGAGCAGCAGAGAACACACAGAGCTCAGGGTGCCAGAAACCCCTGTCACCTGAAAGATTCAGTGGCAGCAAAGTCAGATGTAATGATTAAATGTTTACATTGCTCTACTATTTGATTGCAGGGTGTTAAAGAAGTTTTCGATTTGCCTGTATTTGATTTTAATGTGCTTTCAAATATTCGAAGTAGAAAAAATAACCTTGTTAAGGGAACTAGATCAAAAAAATTGTGTTGTAACTCTTAAGGGCTAGTCTTTACCATCTATAGGCTGAGAAGGGATTGTGTTTAATTATTATGTGCAGGCTTACCTTTACAGCTGGGCTAAGCTGCAGCCAGGAATATTGAGAGGAATGAGTTATTGGAAAACCAGCTACCAATTAATCTTTTTCCTCGTTGAAAAAAGAGAGTTATATATGCAAAAAATATATTTTGCATTTTGAGTCTCTGTATATTAGCTTGTGCTGTATTCTGGAATATTCAGAAAAAGACGGCAGAAAAAGATTCATTTCCGTTTACGAAATAGAGACATACAGCGAGCTGCTACTGGCAGGTATAAGTAGCAGAACTAAGGAAGCAGAGAGACCCCTTATTTCTGATCATGACAATGAGTGAATAAAAGCCAGTTCTTGGCTTTCATGTCTTTCCCATGCTGCTTTCAAATGGAATAAGCTTGTATAATAATAGCAATAGTAATAGTAGTAGTAATTATTGTCAACGTACTAAATATTACAACCATACTTATTTTAAAAATATTTACTGTGTGCCAGGTACTAGTCTAAGAGATTTACATTACATATATGAACTTATGTAAGACTCCCAACAACCCTATGAAATCGACACTATTAATTTCACAGTTTTGCAGATGATGTCACCAAGACCAAAGAATTTAAAGTCCATGTGAAGATTCATGGATCTTGAATTGAAGGAGTCAAACCCAACAATCCAGCCCCCACCCTATGCTCTTAATCTTAGTAAAAGATTCCAGGCCAGGCGTGGTGGCTCACGCTTGTAATCCCAGCACTCTGAGAGTCAGAGGTGGGAGGATCTCTTGAGGCCAGGAGTGCAAAACCAGCCTGGCCAATATAGCAAAACCCTGTCTCAACAAATGAAGAATTAAAAAATCAGTTGGGTATGGTGGTGCCTCTAGTCCCAGCTCCTCAGGAGGCTGGGGTGGGAGGATCGCTTGAGCCCAGAAGATGGAGGCTACAGTGAGCCATGATCATGCCACTGCATTCCAGCCTGGGCAATAGAGGGAGACCCCTCTCAAAAATGAACAAAAACAACAAAAACCCATCCCAAACCAACCAACCAAACAAACAAAAAACCCACCCACTCACTTATACACCAACCAACCAACAGCAAGGGTCCAGTTAATTTGTATCTTAGGTCCGGTAGAATGCAGACCTAATTCCAGAATTTATGAAACAGGTGAAAATCTCCCATCAAGTTCATGGATTTACTATTTCCTTCATGTGTTGGGCCGGTTTTCCCCTTGTAAAAGTTATCAGCACTTAATTTCCATTTTGAGACTATTTTGTTAGGTGTGTAAGAGTGAAGAATTATTAGTCTCTGTTTCCAATACATGATTTAACATAAAAAATCTCATTACATCAACTTTCTTTGGTTAGCTGTTGCCTGTTACATTTTTCTGCATCAATCAACTTTTACTTAGATTATGCTGCGGTAAGAAATCGCCCTGCGAGGTTATATTCCTATAATCTCAGAGGATTCCTAAACAAAATGCTTATTTATTACTCCTGACCTTGTTGGATGTCAGTCAGCTTCAACTCTGCCCAGGTTCTCTCATTCTGGGACCAGGCTGAAGGGGTAGCTTCTATCCCAGTGTTAGGGCAAAGGGGATAAAAGCAAAGGCAGAGCTATGTCATGCAGTTAAAATTCAGATGTGGCACATGTCACTGTTCCAGGTTCCACTGACAGATGCAAGTTAATGGAAAGGGAGGTTTAATATTCTAACAGAGAAAGGCAGGCAAGCATGAGAAACAATAACCCAACCCAACACATCGCACTCATCCTTCCCATCCTTCCCATCCTTTTACTTTCTATCACTGTGGGTCTTCTATTTTATGTGCATTTATCTTGTAGAAAGTATATAACTAGGTTTTCAATTCAATTGTAGATATCTAAGAAAAACGTATGTATTCGCATTTACTCGGATTGTTATCGATCATTTCAGTTTGTGTTTTCTGCTTGCCATGAATTTTCCTTTTTTTCTTTTCTTTTCTTTTTTTTTTTTTTTTTCTTTTCTTTGAGACGGAGTCTCGCTCTGTGGCCCAGGCTGGAGTGCAGTGGCACAATCTCGGCCCACTGCAAGCTCCGCCTCCCGGGTTCACTGCCATTCTCCTGCCTCAGCCTCCCGAGTAGCTGGGACTACAGGCGCCTGCCACCACGCTGGGCTAATTTTTTGTGTTTTTAGTAGAGACGGGGTTTCACCGTGTTAGCCAGGATGGTCTCGATCTCCTGACCTCGTGATCTGCCCGCCTCGGCCTCCCAAAGTGCTGGGATTACAGGCATGAGCCACTGCGCCAGGTCGAATTTTCTTTTTATCTGTCCTCCTTTCCTATCTTCTCTAACAGAGCACCTCAGGCTTTATTATGCATTAGCAATACCTGGAGGGTTGTTAAAGTGGATTCTTAGACTCCAACCCTGAATTTCTGATTCAGAAGATCTGGGGTGCAACCTGAGAAGTTGCATTCTAACAAGCTCCCAGGTATGCTGGTCGTCTGGAGCCCACACGCACTCTTCTGCAATTATCAATTGCATTGTCTTTATTTTCTCCCTTTTCCATGTATAAGAAAAAATACAATGATCTTAGAATGCTTTAATCAAATTTCCTCTTTTTACCATATCACTGTTACATCAATATTATTTTAAATTGAGCAAATTGTTGACTTATTTTTAATCAACATTTATTGAACTTATACTACGTGCCGGTGACAAACCTATGATGTAAGTGCTACTGTTATTTATATTTCCACAGAACATATATAGAAATGGAGGCACAGAGAGGTGGAGTAATTTTCTCTTTGTCACACAGCATAGCTGACTAGAACACCTACATTCTAAACCACTTTGTGATATTGTCTCATCATTGTGATTTGCATCTTCCTCCTTTGTTTTTACTTTTCTCTTCCTAAAGAATATATTTTTAGTGCTCCTTTCTGTAACGATCTTGGTTAATCAATTTCTTCTGCTTTTATATTTCTGAAAATATCTTTCTTGCTACCCTTACTATTCAATGTTAATTTATCTCGACTGTTGCTTTCTCCAGCATTACAAAAGTTGTTTAGGGTATTTTGTCTTATTGTTGCTAATATTGAGTCATCTATTCATTCTGTCATTCCATTCTAACAGCAGTTTGATTTTTCTCTGGGGGTGCTTTTAAGATTTTTTGTTTTATATTTAATTTTACATATTCACCATCATGTGTCTACCTGTTGATGTAACTCTCAACAACACAAGTCTTTCTTCAATTCTGGAATTTTCTTTCAGCGATTACCTGAATTTTGCCTCTTTCCTATTCACCATTGTTTCTTTCACTGCAAATCCTGTCAGACATATGTTGAACATATGGTGGACATTCTCATTGTTTCGTATCTTATTTTTATCATGTCGTATTTCATTTTTCATATTTTAGATTAAGGTTTTTATACCTTCATATTTTGTGCTTTGTTCTTTTTCTTTCTTTTTTTGAGGGGCTGGAGGAAGGAGTCTCGCTGTGTCGCCCAGGCTGGAGTGCAGTGGTGTGATCTCCGCTCACTGCCACCTCCACCTCCACCTCCCGGGTTCAGGCAATTCTCCTGCCTCAGCATCCTGAGTAGCTGGGATTACAGGCACCTGCCTCCACACTGGCTAATTTTTGTATTTCTAGTAGAGACAGGGTTTCACCATGTTGCCCAGGGTGGTCTCAAACTCCTGATCCACCTACCTCGACCTCCCAACGTGCTGGGATTATAGGCGTGAGCCACCGTGCCCGGCCTTGGTGCTGCATTCTTGATGATTTATTCAGATTCATCTTCAAAGTAACTAGAATCCTCTCGGATAGAGTAATTTTATTTAATCCTTTCCATTTCAATGGAATTTCAAAATATCTCAAAGTTCTACTGGTTTCTTTTACATATATTCTGTCTTTTATATTATGCCCTTCCAATATAATGTCTATTTTTTCTTGTATTTATTCATTTTAAATAAAATTGTTCTCTATTCTTGTAAAACTTCTTCCATTCTTTGCAGTTCTTAGGATGCTAATTTGCTTTTTTTGTTTTGCACCTGGTGAATTTCCCTCTTTGTGATGTATTGATGTGGTTGGTGCTATTTTATTAAAGTCAGCTCATCTTCAGAAGGTTTTTCTCTTCTGTAGAAATCTCGTAAACCTGGAATTCTTTTTGTTTAGTTTTGTTTTGGGACAGGGTCTCACTCTGTTGTCCAGGCTGGGGTGCAGTGGTGCAGTGATGGCTCACTGTAGCCTCAGCCTCCCAGTCTCGGGCTATCCTCCTGCCTCAGCCTCCAGAGTAGCTGAGACTACAGGTGCACACCACCACACCCAGCTAATTTTCTGTATCTTTTGTAGAGATGGGGCTTTGCCATGTTGCTCAGACTGGTCTTGAACTCCTGGACTCAAGTGATCCACCCGTCTCCACCTCCCAAAGTACCGGGATTACAGGCGTGCACCACTGTGTCCAGTGAGCCTAGAATTATTTTAAAGGCTCTCAAAAAAACAGTTTAATCTTTTCCTCCGTCAAAGCCCTACAGCAGTCAGCAGTCAGCAATTCTAAACAAGTTTGAGTTTAATATTAGCTCGGAATTCTTTTATTATGCAAGTAGTTTATATTGGGATACGATATTCATAAGAGGGGCAAGCCTTCATTTAGATGACAATTCACCATTTTAACTCAGAGAGATGTGTCAGCCTTTTGAGGGTGAGTCAAATTTTGCTATTTCTTTTTTAAAGAAGAGAAGAGCCAGATTTTATGCAAAAAATTCAAGTCCCGAGCCCTGACTTCATGCCGACTCAATGTCAATGTCAAATTTCCTGCCACAGAGAAGTTTACAATTTGTGTGTGTGTGTGTGTGTGTGTGTGTGTGTATCCCTGTTCAAGTACACAACAACCCGGATTTGTCTCTTGATGTCTTATGTCATATTGGAAAAATTCTCTGCCAATTTCCATTCAAATATTTCCTTTACACAATCTTTTTCTTTCTCTTAAACTTCTGGAACTCCAATTATAAATGTCAGACATTTTCACTGCATTTTATCCATCATTTATTTATATATATTTTTGCTCTTCTGTGTTAAGTCTGTATATTTCTAGTGACCCATTTCTGTTTACTAACACACTTCTCAGCTGTTTTTAATCAATATAAAATCTTCATTACATTTTACTTTCATTTGTAGGATTGCGGAATTTTTGTCTGATTCATTTTTTAGAGGTTTCAATTCTCTGTTGAAGTTTTCCATCTTGTCATTCACATTTTGAGCATGTTAATCACAGCTATTTTGACTCTCATATTGGATAATCTGTGGCCCTGTTTCTATTAACCAGTTTTTCTTCTCTTGGAATGACTGGTGATATTTAATTGAACGCTGAAATATATGTTTGAAACATAGGGATAATGTGAGGATCTCAATGATGTTTATCTCTGTCCAGATGACAAAGATCTGATGTTATCTTTATCAATTGGCTTTACTGCACGTGGTTAGAGATTTATCAATTTTATCCAGTCTGGGACTCAGCTGATTCAAATCTGAGTTTCAGTTTTTGTAAGAACTAGTCTTTGCTCAGTTTGTCTTCATTTCTGGGGTGTAGCCCTTCAGAATCCCCCTAGAAATGTGGGATGTTTACAGACGTCCCTCTTCCTTGGTGGATCCTGAAATCCGAATTTGACTCCCAATATCATAGTTCTCTTAGCCACCACCTTCAGCCTGGCTCTTCAGCTCCTTCGTGATTACCTACCAGATGGCAAGTACGTTGGAAAGCAGCACAGAGTCAAATGTCAGGCTCACTTCTCTGTGCTTCCTTCTCTCCAGGACCTCAGCTGCTCAAGTCCTGGCTGCCTCAGAAGTTAGCTAAAATCTGCTTTTTTTTTTTTTTTTTTTTTTGGTCTCAGTCTCATAAGACTGCCTAAAACTCTTCTCAGCTATCTGCCATAGCCTCTTCTTTCTGTGTGGGCTTGCAGCCTATGTTACTTGCAAATTGGCAAACGCTTCAAGGTATAGATGGTCTTAAAGACTAAACTCACCTAAACATGTTGGCTTTCTATGTTGAATATTGACTTCTCTACCAGTTGCTTTGATGTTTCTTAGATACCTTCAAATAGATGATTTTGAAAAATATCAAGTATTTATACATGTTTTTAACAGCAGTGTTGGTGTGATAAAAGTGAGTCCCCCATAGCCAGAAGTAGAATTCCATTGTGAATCTTTAAAAACACAGACATCAGCCAGACATGGTGGCTCACGCCTGTAATCCCAGCACTTTGGGAGGCCAAAATGGGCAGATCACAAGGTCAGGAGATTGAGACCATCCTGGCTAACACAGTGTGCAACCCCGTCTCTACTAAAAAATACAAAAAATTAGCTGGGCGTTGTGGCAGGCGCCTGTAGTCCCAGCTACTCAGGAGGCTGAGGCAGGAGAAAGGCGTGAACACCGGAGGCAGAGCTTGCAGTGAGCTGAGATTGCGCCACTGCACTCCAGCCTAGGCAACAGAGCGAGACTCCATCTAAAAAAAAAAAAAAAAAAAAAAAAAAATACAGACCTCACCCCCTTAGGGAATATATGTAGGTCTGAAAATAACATAGACTGTCAGATAGTAGTTTATCCTTACTATTCTAAATTTATTTTTAATTTCTTGCAGCTAGAATAATCTCTATGCTTTCTTCAACCTAGACTATGTAGTAAAAATAATACTTTTCTTTGTAGGGTGATTCTCCCACCCGGTTTACTTAAGGGTGTATGTCCGCTGCTTGAACCCTAAAAGCTGGGAAATGAGCCAAGGCCATGGTGCTCAGCGGAGGAGCAGGTGTCCCTGAGAACCCAAACATCCTAGAGTGTATCTGGGAACACACCAAGGAAAACAGTCTCATCACATGCAGCAGGCAAAGAGACACAGCATCAGCTTAAAAGCAGCTTAGAGGCATGTGGGGGTGGATCTCTAGAGGTGTCCTGATGCTGCCCAAAAATGTCCTGTTTGTGAATCCTAATAAACTCATCTACTCCTCAAGCTGGAATTGCCCAAGGCATTCTTTGGTCTCTCAGTTCCTTCCCAGTTTTTGCGGGATGTTCTTCTGTACAGTCCTGGGATTTTCCCATCACACTCTTTGTAAAAAGAAGGGAGCCTGTGTGAGGCAACATCTCACATTCATATGGAATATTCATCTTTTAAAACCAAGAGTTAAAATGAACGTGAACAAAATTAAAAAGGTTGATTCTAGATTTCAATAAATAGGTACTTCTTATATTATTTTTAGTGTCTTGTATAAAAATCAACTCCTGAAAGTTATTTAATAATTCCCTTGTCATCCTAATCCTCTCTGTTTCATGGATTCACTTGAAAGCAAAATTACTCACACAATTGCTCCTTGATAATGAAAGAAGAACACCCTTAGTTTCCCACAAGCTGTGTGTAAATGCCTGTGGGAGCCATTGCTGTCAGAAGAGAAGCCAGCACTCAGCAAGGTTAAAGCAGAGAGAACCACAAGGACACTAGTTGACCAAAGGCCATTCTCCCATTGCTCTTTTGGTTATCAAATCAATTCACTTTTAAGGCTAACTTAAATTAGTTTCCTTTTTAAAGTTTGTATCAAAAGGATTCTGAATAATCAAATGATATTAGTATCATGTAACCAATGGAGGTCAGAGAGATGTTTATTAGCCTGCTTTGCAATGAGATAGTGCAGAAAAGAGATTAAAGGAGGTGATGGGGCTGGGCGCAGTGGCTCAGGCCTGTAATCACAGCACTTTGGGAGGCTGAGGTGGGCGGATCACTTGAGGTCAGGAGTTTGAGATCAGCTTGACCAACATGGTGAAACCCCATCTCCACTCAAAATACAAAAGTTAGCTGGGTGTGGTGGTGCATGCCTGTAATCCAACTATTGCAGAGGCTGAGGCAGGAGATTCGCTTGAACCCGGGAGGCAGAGGTTGTAGCAAGCCAATATCGTGCCACTGCACTCCAGCCTGGGCGATAAGGCAAGACTCTGTCTTAAAAAAATACATAAATAAATAAAAAGGAGTCGGGGGCTGATGATGCAATGCAGGGCAGGGATTGGGTTCCCTAAGGAGGAGCCAAAAAGTCCAGCTGTGAAGGTGAGAAGATATGAGGGGTATTTTAACGGAAAGCAGGGACAAGTTTTGGAAAAAAGTGCAGAAATTGGACTATATCTAAAATATCATGGGAAGGACCTAGTCTTGAGGGAGCCATTGGATTATGCATGGAATAAAAGGCAGAGAAGATTATTTGTGCTTCAAGGAGGTGGTATGATCAAAACTATAGGTGGAGGTATTGACGTTATTATGGTTCCCCTGTTATTACAGGAGGCTCAAGTGGAGAGGACGGGCACAGACGTCTGTGTATTTCCTACTGGGAAGTATGCGATGATGGTGACTTCTATTTCCTCTGGAAAGTGGGAGAGAGGATCCTTTTGTTTACCAACAAGACACTTTCTACATCTCTCCACATAGAGTCTAAGACTGTCTTTCAAAATCTTTATGAATGTATGGCTGCAGCATATTCCATATCAAGATTGTTCTTAAATTTTAATCACTGACTTGATGAAGGGCATTTAGACGCTGCAATGAATAAAATATGGCTATTACACCAAAAAGAACAGGCGAAGAAAAAGTATGGGTATTTGGAAATTAGAAGCAGTAATAGCAGCATGAAAAAAAATGAAGGAGTTGGAAGACAAATGTTTTCTTGTCCTGGATATATATTTTTAATTGCGGTAAGAACACTAGAAATGAGATCAGAGTTTGAAGTGTATGACGCAGTATTGTTCAAGGTAAGCACAAAATTGTGCAGAAGATCTCTAGAATTTATTCTTCTGGTGTAACTGAAACTTTACACCCATTGAACAGCAAGGGCCACCTCCCTTCATTGGGTATGATAGTTTTTGATCCATTTGAACCAAAATAGCCCTGAAAAGTTAGAAAACCAACTTAATTAAACTTGTGGAAAAAGTTTATTTCTTATGAAAGTATGCCAAGCAATATCTAGGCATTTCCTGCATATTGCTTCCTTTTTAAGACCCCATGCCTGGCATGGCTCATATGTGATAGGGAAGATGTCTAGAGCTTTGATCACTCTCTGTGGCAGATCCTCTAGGACAGAACCTTATGCCCGACTCAGGGCAGGAGGCATCTAGAACCCCTGGATGACTTCTCCTAGCTCTGAAACTGAAACTCTCACTTAAGATTACTTTATAAAGTCTTCAACCCACAAAGCAGCAGAATTCCCTGTATCCTTTTTACAAATACATAAAATCAACCAACCATGTTTTTATTTTTTTAAAAAAAAAGATGATAATTTTATAGAAAATCTTAAAATTTTCACAAATTCTTGTTAGACATGCCACCTATCATACTGGCCTAAGAACAACAGACAGTAGGCACAAAGTGTTAATCCCACTGGGTGACAAGGCAAGAAAAGTCTTGCCTTGTCCTTTTCTTGGAAAGTAACTCTGGTGATTTTTGGCTGTCTAAGCTCCATGTAAAGGACTCTGGAGGGAGGGGGTCCCATAAGAGTTGTATTTTAGGATCAGTGGGTCAAGTTTTATTTTCAAAAAGTCATAATTATTGCAATTGCATAAGATTATTGCATAAGAGATTGCATAATTGAGATTGTAAGATATGACATCTTTTATATTTCTTAAAGGTTTATATATTTGTTTTTATCCAGGTCTTGCACATTTCTCAAATATTTTACTATTAAAATCTTAGTAGAATTTTGTCATTAAAAATGTTTCTATTGCCTTTTCTAAATATGCAATGTTTCTTTGTCCTTGATTTCCATGCATTGATCTTGTATCAGGTCCTTTACTAATCTCATTAATTCAAATCCATTTTTAGTTGATTTTATTTTGCGTTTTCCAATTATAAAGTCTGTTAGGATGCCACTATCTTTAAAAAGGAGTATGCAGAAAAAGTTCTTCATAGTAATACGAATTCTAGGAATATCTGTGGAAGCTGATAACTTAACATTCATTCATCCTAAAAGAAGCAGGCAAATCCCTGGCAGTGAAAGGGAGGCAACCCTAGGATTCGTCCCAAACTAAAATATCCCTGCTTTCATCATTAGCATGGATTCTTGGAAGTCTAGTCCATGCAATGAAGGTTGTCATTTTTTAGATCTCTGACAAGGAGACTTGGTTTACATGGACATAAATTATTTCTTTGAGAAAGGAAGCTTTCATTGTAGAATAAATAGCTTTGAGAAAAGCTTTATTGTAACCATTTAAAAAAAAATGAATATAGCCTTCTTCTTTTTCTGTAATTAGATGAGGCTTTTAAATTTGATTTGTGATAGGTGTTAGAAAAAATACTAGCATCCCTTTCCTGCCTCAGGTTTGTGTGTGTTCTTGGGAATGGACGTATCCACAGACCCCTCCAATGGGAAGCTGTGTGGATGGTAAGAGAAGTCAAGAACACTTCTTTGCTACAAAATGATCAGGACGCAAGAATATGCTGTCTGGATGCTATGCTCTAATAATATCATATCTAGTGGGATTACGTGCTTCATAGTAGAAAACATGTCTCTTTTTTTAGTGTAAGATACAGCTTATGTTCTTGCTCTTAATTTATAGATGTTGAACGTAATGTACATCTGAAAATGGACAGGGATTTGACCTTCTGCATAGGAGCTAGGAAATAAAAAAGAATTTACTACTGTTCCCAATTGCATGAACAGCTATTTTATTGCTGATGGGAACAGAGGGCCGTTCTGATTATTTTCTACAAATTCCACCTAGGCATAAGCAGAACATGCATTGGCACTTAGCCAAAGCAAACTGGAGTGCTCAGAACTGCTGAGTCCAGGGCAGTGATGTTCTACCTATCAATTAACAGAGGATATTTAGTACACTTCCTTTCACATCACCATGTCCTCTGATTCCTAGTCCTTATGCTAGAGATACTAATAAGCCATTTGATTATGATTTTAAAATTCCCAGTAAAGGTCATTTACATAAACTCTCAGTAATAGGATGGTGAATACATCATTTTCAATGGAAAAGAGAAAATGGGTTTTAAAAAATATTTTAACTTTTATTTTTAGATTCAAGGATACCTAAAGCTAAAATACAATGTGACATTTGTTATACAGGTAAACTCGTGACTCAGGAGTTTGGTATACAGATTAGAAAATGGGCTTTTGTTTTGTTTTGCTTTGCTTTTGTTCAGACAAATACACGGTACCCAACTTACCAATAATATTCCGAAATTCAGCACAATAACATTTTGAATTGATTTCTTTTTAATAGTCACTTCAACAATTATAGTAAATAACTATAGGGAGCTAAAATATTAATGAAGACATGAATGTGGCTGTAGTTTCACTCTGTAGGTGCGTAACATAAAAAACAAAAGGTAAAATGTGAAAGTATTTTTCAATGAGAAAAGGAGAAGCAAGGACATGCCAGGCTTCATGATGATTATATGATAGCTAAACAAGTGTTTGAGAGGCTTCTAGTCACTGTAATCCTGTCTGAAAATAAAGCAGTATGTAAACAAATGAATAAAGATATATTCATTCTGGCTCTCCCTGGGCAGCTAAAACTGCAGCCTTCACTAGCAGGGTCCTAGTTAACATTTCCGTGCCTGCGGGCAGAGAAAGGCATTTCTCTGCTTCTCATCCAGTTTGCTACATCACCACTTCTGTCCTCTGCCCCAGCCTGATGGAATGGAGTTGATCTATGGGATTTTCATTTTCAGAAAAGCCTTTAAGTAGGAGACATAAATTTCCAGATAACCAGAAGACTCTCTAGTGCTTTTCATTTCTCCTACTCCTACATTCTGCTCAAAAGTTTATGGGGAGTCCAGGGAGTGGGGAGTGCTTGGGCAGAGTGGGGAGTGGAGTGTTCAAGAAACAAGGGCACAGTACATCACACACGCTTACAACACAAGCCCTGATCCCTCTTTAAAGACTGAGTACCTTGTTTAGCCTGATGAAATCCATTTACTTTCAGATCTCTTGGCTGTTTGTGTGCATCTTCATGGACTTAAGGAGTCAAGTACTGGAAGTGACGTGCTTTGAACTAGCAGTTTAGAATCTGTGAGCTATAGGACCCCCAGAGTCCTGTAGGATAGTGATGGCTGCCTTATTTCTCCACACACCTGCCAACATCATCCCCTTCAACCAAAAGAGCTAGTGAAACCACCATAATTTGTATTTTTAGCATAACCAAGAAATAACAAACATATAAACTTCATTTCACAAGTACTTAAAAAAATGAAACTAAAAGACCAGCTTTGGCGTACATAATGAAGAGAGGAGATAGATATATAGAATGGATAGACAGGATAGATGGAAAGGATAGGATGGATAGATAGATCGATAAAGAGAGATAGATTGGATGGATGGATATTTAGATAGGTAGATAGGACTGATAGACGAGATAGATGAGATAGAAGATAGATAGGATGTATAGATAGATAGCTAGATAGATTAGATAGCTAGCTAGCTAGATACATGCATACATACATAGATACACAGAATATATTAAGAAAGGAGAGAGTGAAGGAGCATGCTTAGCAATGTGGTTCATTGATCAATTTACTCCCAGATAGAAGGGGCCCACTCTGAGGAAAAAATATCGATAATACGTTGAGACTTGATGGACAGAGCCTTCTTGACTGGGGAATCAAAAGGGAGTCTTGGAATTGCACAGACCAGGAGAAGCCAGGGTCATGAACACCCTGTCTCTAGAGCAGAGGGGCGCGTCCTTTAGAGGTTTGGTGGTGAAGGAAAAGAAGGAAGCAAGTGGTGAAAAGTAATGTTCCTAAACAAGTAAAGATAATTAAAATTAGCAGAAATTAACCTACCAGCGCTTCTCTAGCAAATGGGCGCCATGAAAGAAATCCTCAAGAATTAAACCCAGGGAGCCACTCAAACTCTATATCCCTGAATTGACCTTTCAGATTTTGAAAAACACAGTATTTAAAAATGAATAAAAATCAAAGTACTAACAGAAGAAAGTTTTAAAAGAGAATACATAATAACTGGTCAATTTTTTTCCTAAAATAACCGGAAATCAGAGGCAAACTGTGACATCATACTTATATCTGCATCAAATACTCTCAAACAAGCAACTGCAGACATAATGAAAGCAAACACCTGTCAAAATGTCAAAAACTTAGAAAAGAGATGGAAAAAATATAGATACAGATATACAAATAGAAAATGTAACTAAAATATGCACAACTGGAACCCCGGAAGAAGAAAAAACAAAACTGTAAAACAAGACTAATATTTAAAACAATAACCCAAGAAAATTTGCTCAAAATTAAGAAACTCGAATCTACATTTGGAAGGGGTCTATTATATACTGGGGGAATTTTAAAAATATCATTAATTCCTAGATATACTCTAGTAAAACTGCAGAGAATAAATACATATTCCTTTCAGATCCCAGGTAAAAAGACTAAGTCACTTACAATGGAAGAAAAGGTTGAAATCAGACTCCTCAATCACAAAATACAAAATAAGACAGTAGTGGAACATTCCAGAAGAATCGACAAAAGAATTAAGGGTCTTTAAACTCTAAACATCATAGAAATACATTTAAAAAGGAAAAACTCAGGAAATACTGTCTTTGTTTATCTCCTTGAGAAGTTCGTTTAACTACACACCTTCTGAGGAACAACTTGTTTTAGTTTTAGGATATTACAAGTAAAGCTACTATGAATAATTATTCACAGGTTTTTTTGGTAGACCTTTTTTTTTTTCTGGGATAAAGGCTCAGGTGTGTCATTTTTGGGTTATATACTAACTATGCCTACAATTTTACATTCCCACTGGCATGTATTTTGCCTGGTAAGCCAAAGTGAAAATCTTTTTCTTTTAACAGATGAGCTTACTCCCTTAAAATCATGGCTATGTCTGATACAACTGGTCCCGACTTCATTTTATTTATGTTTTATTCACTGTGTGTATTGTATTGAACATAGATGAATATTCAGAAAATTATGCTGAGTAAAAGAACACATGATTCTATGTATATAATATTCCTAATGATGAAATTAGAGAGATGGAAAACAGGTTAGTGGTTGCCAGCAGTTGGGAAGATTGGGGGAGTGTGGTGTGTGCACCTCTCACAGGGTAGCATAAGCCAGTCTCTGTGGGGACGGGGCAGTTCTGTATCTAGACTGCAGCAGTGGTTGCACAGATCCACACACATGATAAATGGCATGGAATTATACACACACATCGTATCTTATTAAATTCCTGGTTTTGGTGGTGGTCTGCACTTACGTAAGAGGCCACCACTGGGGGTTGATATACAACACAAAGATTGCATATCTTTGAGCATCCAAGGTATACAAGAGCTCTCTCTACCATGTTTGAAATTTCCCTATGAATCTGTAATTATTTCTAAATAAAAAGTTAAAACATCTATTTTAATATTGGTCCTTTCAAAGCATTCATTTAATTTCTTCTAAGAAAAGGAAATATACAGCAAAAATTGTGAAGGATCTGAGATTTGCTTTACTTAGAAGCTAACAAGTCCACCTGTCACTCTTTCATAAATCCTGGCAGGTGACAAGACTCCTGGATCAGAGAAAAACTTTATTACTCAAGACCACAGCAATTAGCATGAGTATCAGCAGGTCTTGAATAGCTAAAACAATCTTGACAAAGAGTACTAAAGTGGGAGGAATCACTCTACCTAATAAAAAGGCTCACAATTTAGTTGCAGTAATCAAAATGGTGTGGTCTCGGCAGGGGACAGATACATAGATTAATGATTAGAATAGAGAACCCAGAATAGACCCACACAATTATGTCCTAATGATTTTTGACAAATGTGTCACAATAGTTCAATGGGGGAATGGTAACCTTTTCATTAAATGGCACTGGTACAATTGGACATCCATAGGCAGGATAATCTTGACGTAAACCTCACAACTTATACAGCAATAAACACAAAATGGATCATAAGAGTAAAATGAAAAACTGTAAAATGTATTTAAAAGTGGAAGAAAAACCTTTAGGAATTAAGAGTAGGCAACGAGTTCTTAGATTTAGCATTAAAAGAATGACTCATAAAAAGAAAAACTAATAAACTGGACCTCATACAAATTAAAAACTTTTGCGCTGTAAAAACCTATGTGAAAAGGATGAAAATAGAAAATACAGGCTATAAACTAGGGGAAAATATTTGCAAATCACATACCTGACAAACAACAAATATCTACAATTTATAAATAACTCTCCAACATCAATAGTAAAAATGAAAGCAATATCCACCTAGAAAATGGGCAAAATACATGAACAGACATTTGAACAAGGAGGATATATGGATGGCAAATAAGCACTTGAAAATATGCTCAATCACTTATCAAGGAAAGATAAATTAAGTCAAAAATTAAATGTCACTACATACCTATCCAGATTCCAAAAATAATATAATGGTGACAACACTAGATGCTGGCAAGGGTGTGAAAACTGGACTCTACTAATAGATATCTGGTGGGAATGTCAAATGATACATTTTGGAAAACATTTCAGCACTTTCTTATAAAACTATATGAGCTTTTACCTTAAGAATCAGCAATTAACCCCTTGAGCATTTATCTTGGATAAATGAAAACGTGTCTGCATAAAACCTGCACATGAATATCTATAGCAGTGTTATTTCTAAAGGCCCCCAAATGGCCCCAGATGTCCTTCAATAGGTAAATGATTAAATACATTGTGATGTAACCACAGCGTGGAATGTTTAGCAATAAAATGGAATAAATTATTGATACATGTGTGGATCTGTCAGAAGGGAACCACACTGAGAAAAAAACCAGTTCCCAAAAGTTACATACTACCTGAGTCAATTTACGTAACACTTAAAATCACAAATTTTAGAAATGGAAGACATATGCCAAAGGTTAGGCGTGGGGTGGGATGGCATGAAGGTGAATGTGGTTCTAAAGGGCAACACAAGGACTCCCAGTGGAGTTGGAATTGTTCAGTATCTTGGCTGTGGTGTTTATACACACACGGACCAGGTGATAAAAATGTACAGAACATACATACACACAAATGAATAAAAGCCAAACTAGGAAAATCTGAATCAGATCAGTGGATTGCATCAATGTCAATACCCGGTTTAGGAGGATATTATACTATAGTTTTGCAAAACGTTACCGTTGGGCTCTCTCTTATTTCCTACAACTTCATATGAATGTACAACTACTTCAATAAAAACAGCAATAACAAAAGAAGAACAGTAATGGTTTACTACAGTGAATATGAAAAGAATCCATAGGGCCGTACTGATACAAAGATCAGAAAACAACGTATGTAAAGAGGAGCTTTTCCTCAACATGTATGTACTTTTTCTGTAAGACCACCTAAAAATAGGAAAGTAATGATAGTCTCTATCTTGCAGTAATCTATGTGCTATTTGATCTGTGCAAGGTTCATTAATAGGTACTTAATCTGTTGGGTTTAGGTTTCTGAGGAACAGAATATGACAAAAAGAAAGTTATGTTTACAATAAGTAAATGTGGCAAAATCTACCATATCCAAGTAACTGAAACTATCATTGTCCACAAGGGGACAAATTCACATTGGGTACCTTCTCATGTCAGGCTGTGAGAAATAGACACATGTAAACATTCTTGGAAAGATGTTTAACTTGAGGGAAAAAATACAACCAATTCAGGTTGGAGGATATTATACGAGACAAGTTTCTAAACTCTTCCAGAATGTCAATATTTTGAAATAAAGAAAGAATAAAAATGAAAAAAAGGCAGTTAGATAAATTAATCTAAATCAAAGGAGACTAAAGAGATATGATAACCAAATGCAATAAGTGTTTAAGTGTTTGTTTTGTTGTTTTAAGAGATGAAGTCTCATTGTATCATGTTGCCTAAGTTGGCCCTGAACTTCTGGCCTCAGCCTCCAACGTAGCTGGGACTACAGGCATGTACCACCACCATGCCTAGCAAACAAGTGGTTATTGACTGAAATCTGGAGCAAAAAATAAAACAAAGTAAAATAAAACTCACTCTAGGTCAGTTGTGGAAGAAGGAAACATTGAATGTGCCTGTGTTCTTTTATCAGTATTAAATATGTTGGTTGTGATCATGGTATTGCATTTATGTAAGTGAAAGTTTTTTAATTAGAAGAGATGCTGAAATGTATAGGGTAGGTATCATCATGTCTGCAACTCACTTTAAAGATCCAGTAAAGAAAAAAGTACAGTTAGGTGGACAGAGACATGGAGAGGAAAGAGAAATGAGTAAATATTATAAATATTAACTGCTGAGTTCGAGTGTAAATGGGTTTTTACTACGACTATTTCTTTGAGCTTTCTGTATTTTTAATTCTTTAAAATTAAAACAAATCCAGTGGTTATAAATGCTCTTAACAAAATAAAAATGCACTGGCATCTTTGCTTTAAACAGTCTAAATGAAGGTGGCTGGAAGAGAGAGGAGGAAAGAACATGCAGTTTCACATCTCAGATAATTATTCTGCAGAATCTTGTTTTGTGTTTTCTATGCTGCTGCTTGTGCACAGCAAGATGGCTGTGGTAGCAGTTGGATGTTTGGGAAATATAGATCCTCCTATCACCAGAGAGTGTTATCACTAAGGAGCTAGTTGACAATTGAAGTCAGGAGACCACATCCTAAAATCATAGTAATTTTGAGGCCGCATTCTCATTGCAGAGATTCTCAAGCAATGTAATTAGTATGGGCAGCTGATATCTAGCTCGTAAGTCAAATAATGATGATATTAGGTGCAGGAAGAAACCACAGTGAAAACAAGCTAAAATTATTGTCATAGTTTAAGCATCTGCTTCTTTAAAAATGTAAATTCCTGGGCCCGGTTCCAGATTTAATGAATTAAAAAGTCTGTGGGTGGCTCCAGAGTCTAAATTTTTATCCAATTTTTCCAATAACATTAATTAGCTAAGGTTTTGTAAGCAACTGGCATAAGGTGTTACTGCTATTGTTCAAATATAAAAAAAAAATCAGATTAAATTTTCCCATGAAATGTTTTTGTAATCAGTTTAGTCAATGATTAAGTGGAATTTTTTTGTGGAGCAGCATTAGCACTACTTCATATTTATTTTATCATTAGGTTGAGGTTTTTTTTTTCTTCATATAGAGTCTTGCTCTGTCACCAGGCTGGAGTGCAGTAGCATGATCTCACTGCAACTTCTGCCTCCCAGGTTCAAACGATACCCCTGCCTCAGCCTCCCGAGTAGCTGGGAATACAGGCACGTGTCACCACGCCCAACTAATTTTTTGTATTTTAGTAGAGACGAGGTTTTACCACGTTGGCCAGGATGGTCTCGATCTCCTGATCTCGTGATCCCGGCCGCCTCAGCCTCCCAAAGTGCTGGGATTACAGGTGTCAGTCACTGCGCCTGGCCTGTTTTTTATGACAGTAATCAGCACATTTTGAAGCAAGGGGAAGAGCATACTGTTACACTAATTTGTTACTGGGGGATGCTGGCATTGAAGAGTCCACTATTAAGCAATAAATACTCGTATCATTTAATGAAAAGCATTCTGAAAGAGATCAGATTGCTCAATAGTTTTATTTCCTTATATGGTCTTGGAAAAAGAAAACATTGTTTAGTGTCTTGCTGGTCATACTAACAAGTAAAGAAGGGATCATGATTATACAAAAACAGAAGTCCCTCTGGATCCAACTGCCCTGTCCCTTACTCTCCTTGGTCCTGTCTCTCTGTGACCCCAAGGTTAGATGCTGTTGCTTCTGTCATTCAGCACAGGAGTTTAAGCTTCTGCAACAAGCAGGGTAGTTTTTCACTTGTTGCCAGCATGCAAAAAGGGATTAAGACACTTCTCTGAAGATTTGGAAACATAGACTCCAAATGGCTAAGCAAATTACCTAAGGGCATAGAACCGAATGTTGCAAAGGGTACATCTTTCAGGCTTGCAAGCACTTTTTTTTATACTATTGTACCTCTCATGAAATAAGAATGAGAGGAATACCACATATCAGGGAAACAGGAAATTTTCAGAGATTTGGAGGACTGTGAGATTCTCTGAGATGTATTTTCAGAATGTATTTTGAAAGACAGAGTTAACAAAGAGTGAAGAATACCAGACTGAGGCAATATTTGCACATGATTGTGAATTGCAAAGGGCTAGTAGGTCAGCTAAAGTATGCAGGCCATCCTGGGCAGTGTGGAGACATCGCAAGCCTTTGTCTGTTTACTACAACTGTGCTGCAGGTTAATCTGACATTTGTGGATGCAACAAATTGAGCAGAAAGGCTGGAGTCAGGGGAACTGGTTAAAATGGTATCTAAGAAAGGGGCCTTAGCTCAAGTGCTCATGGTTACCTGGGGAAACAGGCAAGTGACCTCATCATCAATTAATAGGACCCTGATCCAGCTGTAACAATCAGAGGAGGACAAGGGACTTTGGGGAGATAATTCCACTTTTGCTTAGTTTTGGAACAGGAAAGAAATAGGAAAATAATAGGGTAGAGATACTAATTTTTATATTCCTCAGCCAATTAGTAATGCTATGTCTCATGCTCTGTTGACTTTCAAGTTTTTTTTTCTCTCCTTTCTCTTTCTTTCCTTCTCCTTATTTCCTCCCCACTCTTTCTACTTTCCTTACTGTATTTATCAGTCACCTCTACACAATTCGATGCCGGGCTTTTGTTAGGCCCTAACTAGTATGGAATACAACAATACAGAAGGCATTCATTAGGATCCTGTAACACCTTACAAGAAGGCAGTGTACGAAAAGTATTAAAAGAACCATGAAAAGTCTGCACAAGGACTCAAAGAAGAGTTGACCAGGTTTTCAGAAAGCTATGAAAAGGAAAATTGGGAAAGACTTTATAGAGAAGGCAGGTGAGGACCCAGCTCTGCCAAATCCTCAGGAGCCCTCCCTTCCTCATTGGCCAAGTCCTCCTCCCTACAGAATCCCTCCATGGCCTTATCAAGTGTGGAGTCTTGATTTGGATGTTTCGAGCTACAGAAGGGTCCTTCAGGGCTGTAAAGGGTTTTCTCTAAGCAGAGGATCAGAGGACACTTAGAGATATTTTTTCAAGCTTTATTTTAAGACAGTGGAGAAGTGACTCTAAGAGTCTAGGATTCCGTTTGGATCGGGGATCATTGGAGAGATGGACACTCATAAAAAGCTTTTCCTTGGTTCATCTATTTTTCCTAACTTCTGCTATTATGCCTCTTTGACTTGGATCTTCTAGACTGCAGGAAAAAGGACACAGAATTTGGGATTTAAAGTCTTCAGTTTCTGTCCCAATTCCATTTACCAGCTTTGTGATTTGAACCTGAATTTCTTCAGCTATAAAACAAGAAAAAAAAAAAAAAACCTACCTCCCAGGATTATAAATATCAAAGGTGAAAAGGGTACTTTTTCAACTGTACAACATCATGAACCAGGAATAAATCATTTAAGAGTTCATATAAGAACCAGTACCATAAACTAAACCACAAGCCAATGATTTGATTCAAATTAATCTGTTAAACCAAACTGAAGCCAAATATTCAGTTACTTTGATTCAAACTTGATCTGGTACAAATTGGAAAATACTAAATACTTAGATCTGGAAATAAATACATGTGGTTTTCTAGTATTACAAAGAAAAGAGTTTGACAAACTTGTTCCTTCAAAAATCACCTGATGCATTTGAAAAGGACACAGATGTATGGGCCTTATCCTCAATCAGAATCAGAAAATTCTGAGACAGTGGAATCGATATTTTACCTCATAGGCCAGATAATTCTTAGAAGCAGGCAAGTGTATAGCAAAGTGCTCTACAGGAAAAGTTGGCAAACTGTGGCTCACAGCCTGTGGCCTGTTTCTGTAAATAAAGTTTTATTAGAACACAGTCATACCCATTTGTTACATATTGCCTATCACTGCTTCTGCACCACAACAACAAAGTTGAATAGTTTCAACAGGGACTTTATGACAGACATAGACTAAAATGTTTACTATCTGACTCTTTACAGAAACAGTTTGCCAACTTCTGCTCTAAAGAAACATCAAAGGCAGTAGGAAGACTATTGGTCAGGGAATTAGGAGTTCTGAGTTCTATCAAACAGCAGTGGGCGTAGAGTAAGATCCTCAACTTTTTGAAACCAAGTATGTTATCAATAAATAGTTGAGGATGGGCATAATATAGATCTCCTATTCTTATCAGATCATAGAAATAAGTTATTAAAAAAAAAAAACTTAAAAGTTTGCCAACCGAAATGTCAAGGTCCTTTGATTTTTTTTTTTGCTGAAAGTATTACTAAACTGCCAAAATAGATAACTCAACATTAATCAAAGGCTTTGAAAGGCAGCTATCTACCCCTTTGCAGGGTTTAAGTAAAGAGAGAGAACATGATAATTTTCTAAGTGGTAGAACTTGTCTTTTAAAACTTGCACATATGTGGAGAGATGTAAGTAAAATGGTTTTTTGGTGATAAAATGTTTGTGACCCAATAGATTAGATATTATCTAAGGTCCTTTTCAACTCCAAAATTCTTTGAACACCAGTGCACCACATGAATACTTCAAAGTTATGATGACTTTTCTTTCTCCCTGAATGATGAAACAGGGATGAAACATTTGCAGGGGGAAAGGAGTGGAGATGGTATTAAAAACAAAGATAAAATGGAATTATGTAGACTCATACGTTTGGTAATCACTGAATTAAATAAGGATAAAAGTATCTTTTGATTGCCTTTTACTGTCTTTCTAAGGCCTTTAATATGTAAATGTGCCTGATGAATTTTCAAAAAAGGGGGACATGTTACATTGCATTTCTTAAACTCATATGACCGTGAAAATTTATTTTCCTGAACATCTCTTATGACCTCTTTGTCAATGAAAACACTGTTTTAAATAATAACGATCGGTGCGTTGTCGTTTAGGTAGGTTTATGACAAGTGAAAGACAGTAATAACCCGGCTAAGGCAGATCACAGGGTGCACAGAGCAGAGGCCCAGCTTGGGGTGCTCCCTGCTGACGGTTCTGGGTAATGGCCCAGGGTTCCAGAGTGCGGAGAGGGAGGGGTATGGTGGTGGGGAGAGGGTGCTGCCATTCAGGACTCAAAACAAAGTTCCTTTAAGGCATTTATGTACAGAATCATCCTATAAACACCATCTACTCCACCAAAGTCAACTTACCTAATTTACTTAGACCCTCACTTCCTAGGCTGCATTTTGCCCTTTCATCCTTTTTTTGGTCTTTCAGCTGACTTTGAACTTCATTGAACCAGACTTCCTTTGCATAAATGCATGTAATCTACAGTACTGGAACCCAAAATGTGACTTATTCTATCTCTGGCAGCCTTGATCATAAGTTTAAGGCAAATACAGTTGCAATGTAAGACGTAGCAGCTAGTAGAAGGGAGAGGGAACATAAGCAGGTCTTTGAAGACAGCAAACCAATGTTGCCCCAGAAAGCAGAGCCCAAGGCAAACAACTCTGGTCACTAAGACTACTATTCTTTGCTATTGTCCTTCTGCGACATTCATGAGTGGAGTTATGGCAGAAATCAACTTTTGGCTAGTGTAGACTACCTTGTTAACTATCTCTGAGCCATGCCTGGATGACCTCCTTTTCTTTAGCAGTTCACAGGGAATCCTCCATGAGGCCATATGCATGGATAGAAGAAAGGTGCCAGGGCATTAATTAATGACATGTGACAACGAAGTCTGTGCCACTTGTCCTCATAATATCTTGTGTCATCGGTACTGGTGAGGGCTTGATCCCGAATATTCCATTGTAAAGTGGACTGCTGCTATGTCCACCTCATTTTAAGATTTGGTCAGTGTATCCAACTTACAAAGGGTGGCTTCTGTCACACAGGCTCTTGGTACCTGATGGTCCAATAATCAGTCCCCACTAGCACCAGAATCATGCTACAGGCAATTTGACAATGGAGGACAGTTCTCCATAAAAGGCATGAACGCCTTCCAAATCTCTAGGTGTCTGCATTACAGAATTCCTCCTGGGGCTTGCTGCAGACCTCTACTCGCCGTTCTTCCATACCGCAGACAGCAGCGGCACTATCACCTCTACTGTGTCAGACTTCCAGGGACAGGAAGCTTGCAGCACAGCCAGCACATGCTGAAGAGCCCTTTCTTACTCTGGACTCCACTGAAAATGGGCAACCTTCTAAGTAAAGCAATAAATGCACTGAAAAACTATTGTGAAATATTATCATACATGTTGCTTCCAAAATTCAAAGAAACCCCCAACATTGCACCTCTTTCTTAGGGTTGGAGATGCTGAGTTTAACACTGAGTTCTCTGTCTGGGTAGGGAAGTCTAGGTGACTACTGAGGATCCCAACACATCTCTTCTTCCACCTGCACCACATCTCAGTTAACCACAAGAGGAAGTGTTGGTAATTGTGATGCTACCACATGCCTAGAGTTATCACCATCTGTTTACAGCCAGAAATCAGATCCTCATTGCTGTTAGATAGGGGAGCAATCCAACTCCTAAAATCTGTCCTGAGGGTGTGTTGTCTAAAGCCATTCCTGGTTCCATGAAAGCATGAATAGTTAGAAAATGCAAAGCCCGAAGCAAAGGCATAAGTGCTACTACTTTATTACGTAGGACAATTACAATAGGAAGGAGAGGTAAGGGACAAGAAAGGGAAAGCCAAAATAATGATGTAGTATTAAGCTTATACACCTCTCTGAGCAAAACATTCTCAGTCTTGCACAGTTGTCTTGTAAAATGCCACAAAACTGTGTCTCAAGCCAATCCATATGAGGAGAAAAAAAGAAGAGCAATATTGAATCTCTGCTTTCCACCTCACACTAGAGAAAGGTTTATACAATGGCTCGTTAACATCCCTGCACTTTCTAGTTGTCCATGCATAAGTACCCATCTGGGTCACATGGAATTCTAAGCTCTGGTGTCAACAGGAAAGCCATGGAGCAGAAGTAAGAGCCACAGAGTGTGTGCACTGCATGTTTGCACCTGGATTGTGTCAACTGGAGCCCACCTGGGACTGGCAGATGTGGCGGTAAATAGCATAAGAGACAGGTGTGCCTGGCTGTCTGCGGCAGGAGGAAGCCAGTGGACATGGAGAAAACTAAGAAGGGGATTATTTGGGGAGGAAATTAAGCACACAGGTTGAAAGAGTTTACTGAGAAGGAAAGACATTTTAAGAAAGGGAAAAAAATTACAAAATACCAAGGATGTTTAATTTTACCAGCAATACGGTAAAGGAATCTGCTAACCAAAAAACTCTTGCCCTGCCTTATTTTTGCTCATTGTACTTATTATTTTCTGAAATTACCTATTTATTTGTTGACTTGCTTGTTGCCTGTCTTCCCCGTCTAGAAAGTTCTCTCAGGATCTGGGCTTTATTTCTCTTCATTTCTCTAAGTTCAAGCAGAGTCAGCAGTCAATAAATAGTTATTGAATAAATAAATACTAGCAAATACATTATTTCTGGTGAGTGAAAATTTCCTCCTCTCCTTACCCAGTATTCAATTAACAGAAAAGGAATGAGTATTAAAGATCATCTTATCTAATTCACTTGTTCGGCTTGTGAACTGGAAAACTTAAGTGACATGCTGAACTCACAACTTAGATTCTGAAGTTACTGGGACTAAAACTCAAGTATCTTGATAACTCTTGTTTTCTTAACATGGCAAAAAGCGTGACCAGTTTTTAAATGTCTTTGCTGGGGAGTAGGGTTACTTTAAAATGGTGTACAAAAGTGCACTGAAGTTTTAAAGTGTTCTAGAATTGTGTAAAGAGAAAATTTCATATGACCTTCATGATATGTAAGTGAAGAGGCACTATTATTTCCATCCCTAGAGACAATCCTAGGTACGTAGCTGGCTTACTGAAGACCATACTACCATTTGTACTGGACATGGTGCTGAATTCAAGTCAATTTCATTTTCAGAGATTTTATGTTTGGACTAATTTTGTAGAGAGGATATGAAACCATTTTGTACTTTCTTTTTGGTCTGAAAGATAACTTTCTTATATTCCTCTAGTTATGATTAGATCAAAGTCACTGCTAAATTAATAGTCTTTTTTCATGTATGTTTTCTTATAAGACTTTCAATATTACTTTTCCATATTTATACTCTTCTTGTTCCTCTAAATCCTAAAACCATTGGTGAGCCAAGGAAAGGCCACTTCAAATTCTGTTTCCCTTACTCAGTACTTAGTACAAGACTTTTTTGTTTTGAGTTGAAATATTTGTTAAATGGTCTCACAATCATGTCTTCAACATATACTACTTATTGTGTCCACTAAGCATAGATTTTGCCAGAATTTGAGAGTAAAAACGGCACCCTGGCCATCACTGAGTAATTAGGTGTTTTCCTCTTATTCAATAAGTAAACTTGTTTTATAATTTAAAATGTTTTTAGATAGGTCCTACTTTGTGTAAAATAGGCTTGAAAGGAAAACAAAATTGGAAATTTTTGATTAGATTTACTAAATTAAAAATTCCCATTCAATAAAAATGTATATAATTTTAAACTATGGCCAAAATAACTCATAAGCTAGACCTTGGTTGCAAGATATGTACACTAAGAAGATACATGGAAACCCATAGGCAGAATATGTTCTGCAGGGTAAAACCAGCTACATTTTCAGAAAGCTTAGCTTTCTGGTTAACAGTATAAACTTTGCATAGGCCTTTTGACGTTTGAATTCTTACTCTGTCACTAATGAGATGTATGAGCTTCAACAATTTCTTAGACTATCTTACCATGATTTTGTCATTTGTAAAATGGGTGTGAATATTTGCTGCATCTGATTATTGTGAAGAAAAAAAATAAATTAATTCAAGTCTTACAGGCATACTGACAAGTAGAATTTGCTTAATAATTATTAGCTATTGTTATTCTTGTGAGGACATTACATGCACTCTGGGAAGAAAACCATTAATTAAAACAATAGTTCTTGACAAATCAATGAAAGTCATAGATACATAAATGAGAAAAGAAGTCAGAGAATACATGGGCTCCATAAACTCCATGCATGGATCAGACATGGAGAAACTGATTTACAGCTATGAGCTTAGTAACTGCTGTTGAATGGAGGACAGACTGGATGCCATCAGTGTAAACTATGATGTTTCTAGGACATACAAACTGAGGACTTGGGGAGGCCACAGAGGATGGTGTCTGATCACAGTGGTTTCTATGAGTACTTATGTCTTACAAGTGATGTCAACACAAAGTGCCATCGGAAAGAAAATATTAGATTACTGTTGCTTCCTGAATTGGCTGGATTCTAATACTTATTTTGTCTTGCTCCAAATAATGCTTCTTTTTATATTTATTGCATAGGCATTTGTAGGATGTTTGCAGTTATAAATATATCAATACATGTTTATGAACAAAATATCGAAAAGTGGCTTACCGAAATTGTATATTTCTAAATATAGAAACATACCTAGGGAGACTTTACTTTCGATCATCTTGCTACCAATCAAGAGGACAGTACCTTCTGCTACAATCATCTTAGTTGTCAAAGGCCACCAGGTGACTTTAATATTTAAAATTTATACCTGTGTGAGGAGGTGGACCCAGGTTCCTTCCTATATACAGTATTCTGATACACTGATGTTACCTTCAAGATAACAGAATCCCTTAATCCTAGAATTTAGAAGTCTGTTTTAATATTTTAGAGGGAAAAAAATACTGGCACTCAAGACTTTTGGAAAATTGTAAATAATTTTCAAATGAAAAACTCAGAACAAAATGGGAGAGCTATATATATATTAAAAACTAGAAAATGCGTGAAATTATTCTTAAGAGCCACACAGCAAGAAAAGCTAAGTGTTGATTACACTGTATGTTACACTCAATTTCCCATTGTCAAAGGCTCTACCATCTATTTGCTGAGCCAGTATGTCTCCTAAGACAAATGAAGCAAATCTGGTTTGTTAGTGATGAAGTATGTACCAAGTTTTTATACTGTTTTTGCATGGTCATCAAGGGAAATACAAATGCATTTTATTAAATTACCAAATAGTGGTAAATATTTCTTAAATTTTAAGAATAAATATTTAGGATTTTTGACAATGGCATTTATTCAATAGTCATGTAGTCAGAAAATATATGAATATTTGAACGCTTAAGGCATACAATGAATCAAAATTTAGTCACACAACCAACATAAAGATTTTCAAATAGTCAACGTGACTTGTGATAAAAAGAATTAGAGATGAAAGTAAGCAGGCTTACATAAACAAATGTATTTTCAGGAAAGAGGGTTCGTGAAATCTAGAGGATAGCGCTTGGATTTTCGGACACTTTGTCTAATGGATGCACACATGTCCATTTGTTAGCAGTAGTTTTCAAGTCAGATGGTTTTATACGTGAGCAATTTCTTTTTCTTTTTTTTTTTTTCTTGAGACAGAGTCTCACTCTGTCGCCCAGGCTGGAGTGCAGTGGTGCCATCTCGGCTCACTGCAAGCTCCGCCTCCCGGGTTCCTGCCATTCTCCTGCCTCAGCCTCCCGAGTAGCTGGGACTACAGGCACCGCCACCACGCCCGGCTAATTTTTTCATATTTTTAGTAAAGACAGGGTTTCACCGTGTTAGCCAGGATGGTCTCGATCTCGTGACCTCGTGATCCGCCGGCCTCGGCCCCCAAAGTGCTGGGATTACAGGCGTGAGCCACCGCGCCCGGCCAAGCAATTTCTTTTTCCTGTGCATGTATTCACGGTATCAAACATCTAATATTGTGGAGAACATCTGAACAGTCTGCGACATGTTCTAGCTACAGTAACGTGCTCATACTGATCATTCCATTGGCAGGGTGAGTTTTTTCACTCAGTAATGATGAAAGAGCCCTAAAAGAGGGAAGATTGGATTGGTTGGTCTGTTTGCAGGATGATGTACTGCGCATGACTCAGCTGGCCAAACTGAGATTGAAGAGTGACAGATGGGTAAAGCTGGAGTTTCCTGTTAGGTGCCATGAATTACCATGCTATTCACTGAAGGTCTCCTGGGCCCAGCTGGTCACACATTATCTGATGGTGTTTCACATTCCACTTTCCAATTACTGTCTGGATTTTGTTGGTTGGTAATACTCTAAGGAATCCAGCAGCTTCAAAAGACACTGGGTTTATAAATTATCAATTATATCATCTCCAAATCCCTAATGGAGTTGGGAGACCCTTCCCATAGGAAGAGACAATTAGCAAACATGTCCTCTCATATTGTCTACATTTTGTGTATATCTCCTTGATGCCTGATCCAGGAGGAATACTGTAAAATATGCTGAAATACAAAAATGAGAACTGCTATTTTTTTGGAAGAAGAGCTAAAAATACCTTATCTCTAGCTATGTATAGGAATAATATCCTGGCAAGTAAGCATCTCCTAATTCAACAAGAAATATAACAACTTGAATGCAAATTATTTAATAATTTGAGTGAACTCCTTCAGATTGCCAAGCTACTTCTCAGTTACTTGCATTTCTAAATTTGGCAAGTTACTTGGGGCACCTACTTTTTATAGCCTGAAGTAGCTATCTTAAGAAAATGCCTATACATTTATACTTTTCTGAGTCAGACGAAAAATGTTCAGCAATACCAAAAGTATTTTACAGAAGCATTTCATGGGAATTCAGTAACAATTTGTATTATACAGTGCAATACATGCAGTCACAGTATAATTTGACCATTCAACAAAGAACGAATAAATCCAAAGTAATGCCTGGGGCTTTGAAAATAGAAATGAATATAATGACTAATGCTTTGTGAAACTTGGGGCACATTTTCTCAAGAAGAATTATGTATCTACACCCTCATCATTGTTTTGACTTTTTATAGCACTTTATATGGTAACAGCAACCTTCTTACTCTACACTCAGCCCCTTGGCTGTATTCTGACAGTCTATTTGTGTTCTGATTTCATGAATAATGAATGAGTGAAAGCGAAGAAATATATAGCTTTCCTCACTCATGCAAAAAATTTTAAAGTGAAACACATTTTAACATAAATGCTACTAAATGTTAAAAAAAATCCAAGGGAATTAAAATGTGACAAGGTGGGACATTCCTTTTTTCAATTCCAAGGAAGCATAGTATAATAAAAGGAACAATGGAATCAGAAAACCTATAATCAGTTTTCCAGTTGGCTTTTGAAACATCACATGTAAAATGGTCAAGTTACGTCTTTCTGGCCTTTCTTGGTTACTTGTTATTGGCATGTAGAGATATATGCCAGGTGACTATGTGTACAGGGTAGGCTTATATAACCTCATAGGTTTTCACTATGAATTAATACATCGTTAAAAAAGAAAACTACTGTCAAATGCAGAGTCAACTGTACATTACAGTTTCTGCTGGAAATGTGCTGACGTGCTGAGGGTATGTTAAAGACCATAGGCACATTGGGAGGCTGAGGCAGGTGGATCACCTGAGGCCGGGAGTTCGACACCAGCCTGGCCAACATGGCGAAACCCCGTCTCTACTAAAAATACAAAAAATTAGCACCTGTAATCCCAGATATATAGGAGGCTGAGGCAGGAGAATTACCTGAACCTGGGAGGCAGAAGTTGCAGTGAGCTGAAATCGCATCATTGCATTCCAGCCTGGGCAGACTCCATCTCAAAAAAAAAAGGGGGGCGGGGAGCTGAAGGAGGGCTTGTGTTGGGAAGCAGAATCCTGATACCTTGCCCATCACTCTTGAAATGGGGGAGGAGTCAGTCCTTCAAGGTGGAAATGATCAGTCTGTTAAGATGGAAACAGTCCTTTGAGTTGTAACTAGAGATACAACATTAATTTCATTTTATTAACTAGTTCCTCAGTGTCAAGTCTCAATAATGTTATTATTCCACTTCTAAAGAAATTAACATTAGAAAACATTTATATTGCAAATTTCTCTTTCAATAAAAGTGCCAGATGCAGGAAGAGAGGAAGATGCCAGGGAAAAAGAGCCTGTCAGAATGCTGCTCTTTTAATTAGACACCATATGTGGGATGTGCAACATGTCAGTCATAAGTATAATTCATGGCCATTGAGTATGATTGAAAAAAATAAGCAACTATAATATTTGATATTTTATTTGAAGCTTCGGCAAACCTCCATCTGAACTCTCATACACTGAGTATAATTCTCGAAACATTGCAACTTGCTATGTCACTAAAGGTCACAACAGTCTTCTGGATTGCTCCAGGGGTGCCAGGCTATCAACACCAAACAAATGAACCTCTGCATAGATGTGAAGCTGCCTGAACTCTCTCAGAACAGCTGCCAGGTTAATTTGGCAGCAACCGTGATCCTCAAACTGGTAGACCCCCAACATTCCCTCTGATGGGCTAGGAGACCTTAGAACATTTCAGCCTTTGTGACTAAATTGACATTTTTTGCTACTATATGATCATCTCTTCAGCCAGGGGCTAGGTGCTCTGTAACTTGGATGAGCTGGGCTCTTTTGATGAGCACTTAAACCTTGATATTTGTGGCCTGCATATTGTTCCATCACCAGCTCCAGCTTACACGGCCTTCGGTTAACTCTTAAATGTACATGCATCCTACTCCAATCCATCCAAGCAGCCTTTCCTATAAGAAGGTGTGAATTACTCTCCTACTTAGATCTAGTTTTAAGGCATTCCCAAGCTAACAAATGTAATAATTGTTTCCATATGCTTCTGTAGAACTCCAGTTTAGGGATATTCAGGTATTCATAAAATATGTTAGGAAGATATGTTCATAAAATTCATAAATCAAAATATGTTTAGGAAAAGTTTCATACCATATCCCTCTTGGAGGAACATAGCTTATCATGATATATTAACTGCTCTGAGGAGTTCTATAGTAGATAAAATTGTCCTACTCTGTTTAGTCTAACATTCCATATATATATATATATATATTCAATGTCTTGATATTTGTGGCCTGCATATTGTTCCATCACCAGCTCCAGCTTACATGGCCTTCAGTTAACTCTTAAATGTACATGCATCCTACTCCAATCCATCCAAGCAGCCTTTCCTACAAGAAGGTGCGAATTACTCTCATACTTAGATCTAATTTTAAGGCATTCCCAAGCTAACAAATGTAATAATTGTTTCTATATGCCTCTGAGACAGATATATATATATATATATATATATATATATATATATATGAGACATATATATGAGACATACATATGAAACATCTATATGAAACATATATATGAGACATATATATATATATATGAGACAGAGTCTCACTCTGTCACCCAGGCTGAAGTGCAGTGGCGTGATCTCGGCTCACTGCAACTTCTGCCTCCCAGTTTCAAGAGATTCTTGTGCTTCAGGCCCCCAAGTAGCTGGGATTATACGCATAGGCCACCAAATCTGGCTTTTATATTTTAGTAAATACGGGGTTTCGTCAAGTTTGCCAGGCTGGTCTCAAACTCCTGGCCCCAAGTGATCCGCCTGCCTTGGCCTCCCAAAGTGCTGAGATTACAAGGTGTGAGCCACCACACCCAGCCTCCCCAAACATTTGATGACACAGCAACCCTTTCTTCAATCCAGCTATTTGCCTTGTAAAAAATGAATGGTTTACAGAAGACAATTTGGGGAAACAGTGTATGATAAAACAAATTTATTCAAATTTTATTTATAAAGAAGTAAAAGGTAAAAATTGGCTCTACAGGAATCATTTTAAGAAACTTCTTTTTGTACATTATATATAAAATTCAATTAAAGGATAAAATGAGGATTTTATTTTTTCTATTTTATGCAGTTTTATGAAGTGACATCTCTATATTTTACATACAAAGGTAAGCTGTGGATAATGATATTGAAAAAAGAGTGCTGTTCCAAAAGATTCATTTCATTAAATTATTAAGATTCCTACTTTTTCAGTCTCTTCATCCTCATACTTGATTGATTTGATATCCAGAACATAAGGGCTTTGAAGACCATAGAAAACTTTAGGAAGGTGAAGCCGGGTGCCTGACACCTCTCTCCCCAGTCTTGGCAGATCCAGGCAGTCTAACCACAGAGGCCCCATCCCTTCGTTTCCTTGGAGCATTTACTTTAGAAAACTGGTAACTATAACTGCCTCTTTGAGACAGAAATCTTTTTAAAAGCTCTTGTCACTTTTGCATGCCAGGAAGGTCTTTCTCAAGGACCTGGGAACCATCCCTTTGAAATACAGTAATCCAAGAAGACAGTACCACTGTTTCTCAGTTTCTATGAGAGGGTAAGGGTCTAACTTTGATGAACATCTTGATCCAAAGTGTAAAACTACCTCCTGTCATGAAGATATGAGAAAATTTATTTTTCCTTTGGTTAAGACCAGTTTTTCCTGCCTCATTTTTCTTGGCAGCATTTATCAGGAAGTTATTAAACATTTTACTCATTTGTTGTGCATATTTTAGCTTCTTCCTACTGGGTTATAGGCATTTAGCTTATAGCTTTTTGCCAGCATGGATTTTTCTTTGTTTGTTTGCAGCTGTATTCCTAATGTCTTGAATGAAACCTTTACAAGGTTGACTTTTAGTACGTATTGTTTCACTTGATGAATAAAGAAAGGAAGAAAGGTGAATATATTCTTTTCTCTGGTAGTCATCATCAACAGAAGCAAATGTGAATGGACCAAGAGGGGGTTTGAAGTGGTCAGGGGAGTGTGGGAAGGGCACAGGCAGTGGTAAGTTTCTCTGCTTGGGAATGGGCAGTGCTACCAGCCATTGTCTAAAGTCAGGGTGTCAGATGCATCTTGGATATGAATTTTAATACAGAGTCCATCTTCACCTTGTCCAGGAATATAGGGATAGGGCCATATTTTTCTATCTATTCCATATGTCAGAATTCCCTGGTTCTACCCATGAAAACACAGACTTAATCAACTGCCCTTTTAGTAACTTTATTTTCACTGAGATAATTATGCATTAAACCGCTGAAACAAACAAACAAACAAACAAAAAACAGGTTTCAGAATGATCCAGCCTGAATTTATGAACATCTCTTCTCATAGTCTTCCAATATTTTATGTGAATACTGAGTCCTGGGCCTGGCCCAAAAGAGTGGTGCATACAATAAATAGTAAAAACGTTGCTGCTGCTGACATGGGAAATACTTAACTGACTTGTGTATTTTCTGAAGCAATTAAGATACCTGCTTTTACAAACAGACTTCATACGACTTGAACACTTCTTGATTTGAACTTACACATGTGAACCTTACCATGTGAGCATGCGACTTTATATACCTTCAGAGAAAAGACAATATTTATTATCAATAATAGACATGATGAATCTGACTGCAATGCTAGCTAGGTATATAGGTGGTGCCTTATTATGTGCGTGGGCTACAGTAAAATACATCTTTAAAAGCAGAAATCTCAGCCAAGGTAATTTCAGGGAAGTTACCCTCCCAAGGTGCACCACCAGAGAACCTAAGCAAACCATAGATTTACTTCCCTGACAAATTATATAACAAACTTACTCTCTGGCCATAAACATGCTCCTCTTAGGGTGTTAACTCATGAAAATGCAGTAAAACAACTCCAACCTATCACCTTAAATGAATTTTAATTTGGTCTTGACACTAATAAAGAGTTTACAGCATTCTTAGGTCACCTACTGCATTGCTTTATAGCCTTTTAAATGGCATTTTGAACATTTACCTATGTAGTAAGGACATGGAAGATGCTAGAAAAAATTAAGAGAACTAGTTTTCAGATCTTCACTAGAGTTGCCAAGTCAAGTTGTTCTAGAATGTGTTTCAACTTTCAATATATTTTCATAAATACTTTCATAGTGATACTTAACAAAAATAAAAATTTTTAGGTGATATTTAGTAGAGTGGGATGTACAGGAGCTTTAAAATAATGTTAATCTTCAAAATGTTTGGGAAAACATGTAAAGAAAAAAAGACCATATTTAATAGGTTTAGGTGTAACTCCTGCAGCGTAAAGTAAAAGAATATACAAAACACGATCCTATACTTAACAAATTAGGAAGGAATTGGCTTCTAATATGTGTGATAAAATGATTCCAAAGCCAGGATTCATTACAAATTGAATAGCAAATAAAAATGGTATTGTTAACTTAGAAAATAACCCCATACATGTAAGAATTCATTAATTAATTCAAAAACCTGGCTCCTAAAAAGAACCAGGAAGTAATACTCTCATGAAATACATCTCTGGCTAAGCTTTTGTTCAGTTAATTGCATGTTGTTTAGAGATCAAATGGGATGGTCAAATGATTAAAGTGACAGATTTTATATTTGTGAAAAATGACAATTTTTAGCAGTGAGACTATAATTACTTTTTCCTTTACCTGATTACAGAAAAATACAATACATTACTAGCTGGCTTTAATTTGCAGAGGAACACAATTTGAAACATAAACATAAACCTGCTAGCAGGTTTTATAGAAGTGGCTGCAAAATTTTGCTATATCTTAAAAATACTTTAGATATTTGCCATTTTTAACTGATAAGGTAAAAATGATTATTTATTAAGTCTATTTGGCACAATCAGATGATAAGGTTGATTGATAATGAGGATGATGATGGTGATGATTTAAAACTAACCTTTTTATGGATGGGTTTTGGAAAGAAGAAAATTTTAGGGTCCAATAAATTAAATCATTTATGAATTGTTTTTAGATTTATTAAACACTAGAACTCCCCCAAGTAATGAAATATTATTCATTGTTCCTTACTCTATGTCAAAAATCAATAGAAGAGGAAGTTGTGTGGAGCCATAATACTGGTAGTTACCATTCACTACGGTTTTACTCGGTGCCAAAAGCTTTGTCTATCATGTCTAATTGTTACCAGCACTATAAATTATTCCTTTCTGCACAGGAAAACATGACAACTGAAATGTATGCAGTATACCAGCTAGAAGTAGAGATTCTGGGTAATATTCCCTCAATTCACATCCTGGCTCTAGCACTTACTAATAATGTGATTATAACCTTTGTGTCTTTGTTTCATCTCCCCTAAAATGAAAATAATGACATTATAAGAGTGTTGTGAGAATGATTATGAGATTCAGATGAGTTCAAAGTGTAGGACACAGTAAGAGACACACAGTAGCATTCAATAAATATTAGTAAAAATCATTAGAAGAACTTACAAGTTTGCCCAGCATCATGTAGCTAACAGTTGGCTTGGTTAGATCCCTCTGTTTCCAGTGCCCTACATTGCTTTACTTTCTTAGAAGACATATTTTTTCTTGAAAATGTGATTATGAGCCAGTTTCATCCAGACAATATAGATGTTCAATAGTTATTTAGACTGAAGTTGAATTTTACCTTCTTTGTGAATTTTTAGGTAGACTTTATCATCTTTTTTTCATACACTGAAAAATTATCTTGAATGTAATGGATGAAGTGTCCACAAATAATTAACATAGTTTAAAAACAAAGTGTGGTGTATTAGTCTATTCTTGCAATGCTGTAAAGAACTACCTGATACTGGGTAATCTATAAAGAAAAGAGCTTTAATCAGCTCATGGTTCTGTGAACTGTATAGGCTTCTGCTTCTGGGGAGGCCTCATGAAACTTACAATAATGACAGAAGGTGAAGGGGAAGCCGGCATACAGTCATGGCCAGCAGGAGAGAGAGAGAGAGAGACAGAGTGAAGGGGTAAGGGCTACACACTTGAACAACCAGATCTCCTGAGAACTCTACCATGAGAACAGTAAGGGAGAAGTCCACCCCCATAATTCAATCACGTCCCACTAGGCCCCTCCTCCAACACTGAGGATGACAAGTCAACATGAGATTTGGGTGGGGACACAGAGCCAAACTGTATCATGTGGAAACAGTGAAATGGCAATTCCAACTCAAATGGGTTTATTTCCCTTCCAGATGATTCAGGAGTGATATTGGTAAACACAAGCAATTTACTTTTTTTCCTCCCAGTCAGTACAGTACAGAAAGATAAATCCTTATCTTTCTGAAAATTTCAAGAGGATCAATAATTGTTTTAAAGTTTCACATTCATATGCCTTAGACAATAATAATATTATTGCACCTGCCAGTGGTTCAGATCTCTGAATCTCAATTTTCTTGGTGTCACTCTGCAATTTCCATTCAATACCTTCAAGTTCTTCATCTAAGGAGGCCATGGTGACCTGTATTAAATCTAATTTTCTGCTGACATCTGCCTCACTATTTATAAACAAAGTAAGTACAATTTAGCAAACCACAGCTATGTTCTTAGAAGTAGTACATTTAAAGACAGAAAAATACAGCTTGAAGCAAATGGCAACAATATACTGAAACAAAAAATCCCATTGCTTATTTCACAGCATTTCCAGTGTCACACTAAAGAAAAATGCTTTTGTCTGCAGACATTAAGAGGCAGCTTTGTGACATATTCTGCCCAAGAAATAATAGTTATCAAAACAATAAATACTGTAGATGTGAATGCGATGTGCTTCCACAATACAAAGCTTGAATTCACAGGAGACAAAGGTTATCAAACTGTGAACTTACATAGAATTCCCTAGTTTCTATTTTCTCTCTTTATGGGGCTGGAGAAAGTAATAAAGATAAGGCAATGAGCTTATAAGCTAATAAGATGTGTGCCTGGAAAACACAATAAACAGAAAGGATTTCTTTGGAAAATTAAACAGGATTTCCTATGTGGTCTTTCTTAGCACAGCATCAGATACTTGGGGTATTACATATTTCTGGCATTTGAATCTGTAGAAACTGAAAATTCAAAAGGGAAATTAACACAAAATCTGTTACTATATGTATAATATTTGTAAGTCACAAAATTAGATTACTATATTTCTTTCTAAAAATTAAATTCTCCCAAGAAGCAAGCACAAATAAATATATCAGAAGGAACTTTTAATTACATTATTTTAAATACATTGTAAGATCATTTTCTTTTTCAAAACACTGCGATCAGCAACAATAAATGTTTTTTGTATGTCTTTTATTTGTAAGGCGCCATCTTTTATTATGAAATAATTAACTATGTTCCAAAAGAAAGAGATCCAAATAATCAAAGTTCACATCTCTCATTAAAGCTGTTTTCATAAAGTCCTGTTGAAATGTCCCTTGTCATTTCAGTGTACTCCACTGAGTGTCTCAATTTCAGCACTCTTAACTCCATCAAGATCACCAACCATTGTGAATCCCATCATCTTTTCAATTCAGTCACCCCCATGGCCTCACTCCCCTCCTTATCCTTGGTCAGCCATTAGAATCACTTCCTTTCAAAGTCAATTTCCTCAGTCCTCCCTCTTGTTTCCTCATATACGTTTGGCAAAACAAAACAGCAAAATATATACATTCCTACAGATCCTGTATAATTTTAAAAGAGAAGGAGAAGGAAATACAAGAACATGATATCAGTAATGAGAAGAGAAAGGGTATGTGAATAAAAAGAAAATAATAAGGTAGATAGTAATAATAGCTGACACTGATAGAGCACTTACTAAGTCTCAGTAACAATTTTAGTACATTCTATAATTACCCTTTAAAAAATGCCAAGGCAAAGCCTTATGGAGATAAAGTCACTTTCTCCCAACCATATCACTAGGACGTTGGGGGGCCAGGATTTAAACCTAAAGTTGGTGCTAGGTGTATGATCTTGTCCAGTCCACTATACAAAGGAACCCTAAATTCAGGATGAAACAGTGTTCCAGAAAAATCATAATGCATTCAACCAGAATGCATTCAAGTAGATGTAGAATGCCTGAGTGACCATGGACTTTGTAAAAAGCACCCCTCAAAAATGCACTAGGCTAAGATGGCTTCAAAGCAACATGAAAATAATATTTTGTTTGTTATTTGAACTGCTGTAGTGCTTAAAAACAAACACTTTTGAAGTTCCTTGTACATGAAACACAATGTCCTGATGCCGAAACCTGACTAGGAAAGTACACAGCATTTACAGGCATGCCTCAATTATGAATATGATTGTGAAAAACCTACGTGTTTCAGAAAGTTGAATTTACAAGTACATTAAGAATAATGCTTAAGATTATCCATTATTGACATAGAATCATATTTATTGTTAACTATTGTTTATCAAATGCCAGACGTTGTACTTTTGATACTAAATCTTCATTTCAAACCCATGAGGTATGATTGTTATGGTCCCATGCACAGAAGGGGAATCAGAGGTGCAGAGAGGGGTAACTAGAACTCAGGGGCTGCAGGATACGCTCTTACCCATGACCTTTCCTCTCAAATGGTTCAATATCAGGAAATGTGTTCATATTAATATACTTCATTCTATTAAATGCTTAAAGGAAAAAGAACCATGTCATTATACTGATGGACACAAGCTTTGAGTGAAGTGACATATTTTAGCTATCAAAAAGATAGCCTGTATAACTGTGAAATGATATAAAATAAATGAAGTAGGTGATACTTATCAAAGTGGAAGATGTTCACAAATACAATCTGGAGGGAAAAAATGGCACTTGCCAAAGAATGGAGTATAATACTCGTTTATATAAATTTCCAAAAATGCAAAGCGATTTCAAAATATATATTACTATGCAAGTATAATCACAAGTGTCTACTAAAGAAAGCATACAAAGCATTATATAATTTTAGGGATTGATATAATTGTATTAGAAGCATACATCACATATTTATATTGTATTATATATTAAGGTGGTTGGTAGGTTCACAGGTGTTTGTAATATTTGTTTACGTTTTAATAATACATAAAATCAACCCATACTAATTAAACAACTTTTAGAATATAAAAATATAAAGGAAACATCACTTATTATTACTTGATATTTTCTTACCAAGACACATTGATAGAAATTTTCAGTACCTCGTGTTTTATGACAAGCATATATACTTGTGTGTATTTGTGTACATATTTGTGCGTGTGTATGTTTACACACATGTTCACAACTCCAGGATAACTTTGATGCACACTACCAATTGCATTTTTCACTTAATTTACAATGCACATCTTTTCAAGCCAAGAAACACAATTTACATCATCAGTTTTAATTGATGCAAATTATTTTGTATTTTACACCAATAACAAATTGGTGGACAATTAGTCCATTCATTTTCCTATTTTATATAAAGCCCTGCAACGAATTTGTCTGTTTTCTAACTTTTATCCAAGGTGCTTGTTTACTCACAATTTTGGTCATCATCTGGCAAATCCACATTAGAAGTTGCATATGGGAATTCTGAGAGGCATGTAGTGCCGAAGGTGAATTAACAATCTTGGGTCATTTTGCAGAAATTCTTTAGCATGGGTCTGGACACCCAGGATCATGAAGGTGGTGTGACGGCACGAAAATGTCAGCCGGGGCAGGTGTGGGATTGACCTAGTCACAGAGCCTATCTTGGAAATGGCAGTCTAGTTATTTTGCGCTACTGGCATTTTGATTTGTTTTCTTCAATCAGTTCTTACTGAAAGCTTTCAATTCTGTGTGCTCAAGCTATAGAAGCCCCAGGCACTCTCTCCTGGTCCACAGTCACAGCCATGAAAATGCTTGCATATTGTGTTCCATGTTCTTCTGGGGTGAGCCCAGGCTCCCAGGTCCAACTTACTCCTTTGGCTTTACTTGCTTTCTCTCGAATCTACTCCTCTTGAAAATGTTCTGTCCATTTAGTTTTTTGTGGCGTCTCTTTTCTTTCCTGTAAGTGGAACTATGCATTTAAATGTTTGTTATATTTTACTTAGGACTTGTTTTTAGGCATTTTGTGTTGTGTGATTTTTTTTTTTTGTACATAATGTTGACCTTATTTTTGGAGAAAGAAGTTCTGTATCACTTTGACAATCAGAAAAAAAATCATTATTTTTATTTAAAAAGAAATAATTTTCATTTGGACCACTTGTGTTCAAAACAAAGTCCAAACTTGATACGGTTTAGCTGTGTCCCCACCCACATCTCATCTTGAATTGTAGCTCCCATAATTCCCACGTGTTGTGGGAGGGAGCCGGTGGGAGATAATTGAATCACAAGGGCAGTTCTCCGATACTATTATACTATTCTTATGGTAGTGACTAAGTCTCATGAGACCTGATGGTTTTATAAAGGGAAACCCCTTTCGCTTGGCCCTCATTCTCTCTTGTCTGCTGCCATGTAAAATGTGCCTTTCACTGCCATGATTGTGAGGCCTCCCCAGCCACGTGGAACCATGAGTTCATTAAACCTCTTTTTCTTTATAATTTACCCAGTCTCAGGTATGTCTTTATCATCAGCATGAACACAGACTAATACAAAATTCTTAAACGCTTCTTAGCTGTTTCCACTCTTCTGCCCCTGCCTCTAAAACTATGCTTCTTTAAAAACACAGAGGAATTTCATCATTTCTTGTTTGCCTTTATACACAGCTTGCCTTTTTTCCATGCACCTACCTGTTGGAAGCCATTTAGTCCTCCACAAGTGACAATTTTTAAACTTGATTTGGAAGAGCTCTATATTAGTTTCCTAGCACTGCCGTAAAAATGATCACAAACTGCGTGGTTTAGAGCAACAGAAATGTATTCTGTCACAGTTCTCTAGGATGGAATTTCTAAGCGCAGGAGTCATCAGGGTTGGCTTCTTCTGGAGGGTTGAGGGAGAATCTTTCCCATGCCTCTCTCCTAGCTCATGCTGGCTGTTGGCAAGGCTTCACATTCCTTGGTTGTAGCTGCCTCTTGGCATCTCCATGTGGCTTTCTTTCCATGTCTCCTATGTGTTTCTGTATCCAAATCTTTCCCTCTCTTGTCTCAAAGATATCAGTCCTTGTATTTAAGGCTGACACTAAACTGATATGAACTCATCTTGACTTGATTACATCTAAAACACCTTACATCTGCATAAGGTCACATTCACAGGTACTGGAGGTTAGGACCTGAACATATATTTTGTGGGGACACAAATCAACCCACTACAAATTCTTTTTATCCTATCGCTCTGTCCTTTTCCTTACTTCCTCCCTCCTTCCCTCCCTCCCCTCCCTCCCTCCTTTCTTTCCTTCTTTTCCTTCTTTCTCTTTTCTTTCTTTCTCTTTCTTTCTTTCTCTTTCTTTCTTTCTTTCTCTCTCTCTCTCCTATCGCTCAGTCTTTTTTCTCTTTCTTTCTTCTTTTTCTCCTATCGCTCAGTCCTTCCTTCCTTCCTTTTCTTCCTTCCTTCCTTTTTTCCTTTCCTTCCTTTTTTCCTTCTTTCCTTCCTTTTTTCCTTCCTTCCTTTTCTTCCTTCCTTTTCTGTCTTTTCTTCCTTCCTTTTCTTTCTTTTCTTCCTTCCTTTTCTTTCTTTTCTTTGTCTCTGTCAGGCTGGAGTGAGGTGTACAATCACAGCTCACAGCAGCCTCGACCTCTTGGGCTCACTCTATCCTCCCACCTTGGCCTCCTAAAGTGTTGAAATTAAAGGCATGAGCCACCACTCCCAGCCTAAGGCTCTGTTTTCTGATACCAGAGCACACTGCATTTTAACAACCTCTTCCTAATCTGTTTGTAGTGAATTTTTTTTTTTTTTTTTTTTTTTTTTTACAAATATATGATACACAAGGGACAAGTGGGCAAAAAGTAAACTCAGTCCTGAGGTCTATTGTACTACTGGATATTAATTATTTAGAACATTTTCTAGAAAGTTTAAATTTAAAAGTCTTGGATATTCTTATTAGCTTATTAAGACAGATTGCTACTGTAAGAAATATATATAATATTTTTAAATCCTCATTCAACACTTCAAATGAATGGTTTTGTTTGTATATGCATAAAAATATTCAAACCATTTTTTTGCTACAAAGATTTCAAAATGTCTGGCACCCGATTATAGAGGTCTTAATTTCTTAAAAAAGCACAATTCTGTTTAACAGGGTATCATATGGTAAAACTTTGAAGTGGGAAGCAAGTAATATGCTTTATGTAAATTCTGCAAATAAAGCAGAAGTATATTTTCTTAATGTACAAAAATAAGGAATGACAATGACAACTCCTCAACAACCATTTACCAGCTGATACTGTATGTTAATTGCTCATAAAATGTTTTTTAAAAAGTAGTTTCTAAATTCTTGCATATCTAGTAGTTAGTTCTAAAGTTACTTTCCGGAGCTTGGTTGACTTTTGGAAAAATCTACTTGGTTGACTTAGAGAAAGGGCCAGCTAGGGCTTTGTTGTGTAAAGTGATGGGAAGGCCAGGTCTGGGCAGCCCAGCAATGAGCATGGCCTGGTGGAGGTGAGAGGTGCTGGGATGCCACACAGACACCGACGCAGAGCAGACAGCCAGGAGTGGAAGCTCTTCCTACTCTTCATGAAGTTCAAAGACAGGGAAACAAAGCAGTACCAGTGTGATAGTAACACTCCACTGAAGCTGGGAACACGAAGAGAAGCCCATCAGGATATGTACTAGATTTCTGGATTTTATTCTTTTGCCATTAATTTCTAGAGTTCATCAGTGTTTAGTGAGCGATGATACCGGGATACATTAGTATTCTGTATATCACACTTAACTGTATTGTTTATCCTTAGTGTTTAGCAGCCAATATTTTTTTTAATCCCACTAGGAACTCATTCCTTTCTTATTTCCAATGTATCAAATCCAAGAACCTCTTTTAGAAAAAATGCATTAGCCACACTCATCCTAAACGAAAGCGGTTCACCTTGGTTATGATTTTGGTGTCAAAGAGAAACTACTTTCAACTGAACACACCCATTTAACTGATATCCCATACACAGTAGAGGCTGGACACTGCAGGGCAGTTTAGTCACATCAAACTTTGCTCAAATCAGTTTTGTCTCTGGTTTGTTATGCCAATCTGACAACGCCATACCCAAATTTCACCAAAATAATGTAAACTTTTGGTGGAGGTATGTGCAGCTTAAGGTTTGGTATTTTTCTTCAACGTGAAATTGTGAAGGGCATTAAAAATTTAAAGTCTCATTCCACTGACATTGCTATACAGCATTCCACTTTCTCTAAAGAATTAACTTCAAAATCTCAATACATTTCAGATAACATAAGGCCACTATATTCTGTTTTTAATGATTTCTTCCACATCTCTTAGCAGGATGGCTGAGAAGCAGATGGTTATAAACCAGCAATTCTGTTCCACAGTGACTGAGTCAGCTAGAAATATAAGTTGTTCCAGCTTTATTCAAGTTGTCTTTTGTATTGAACAATCAGCAAACAGAAATGTTTCCCATTATCCCCAGAGTAATGGAATGTCCATAAAAGTGCTGGACTGACATCACTTGAAACTGATGTATTATGTTTGCCCACAGACCATATAACGCTAAGCAGCACTAGTGAATAATTTTTCTAATGTCATACCCTAAGTTGGCTTCTTAAATGCAATAAAATTGATTTTCTCCTTTGTCATGGATACATACCAGCTGTTATTTGGGGTTCTATATACTATATTTGCAACAACTTAGTCATATTTGTCTATACCACTGATCTAACATCAATAAAATCTATTAGTTGTTTTACTATCTTACTTTTATTAAATCAGCTTTGTGGCCATAAAGATGAAAAGTTCTATAATCTGGGATGAGTACCTGAACTCTATACAACCTTTATATGAGGGACACTTCCTCTATTCTGAAGCAGAAAGTGAGCCCTTCTAATCCTAAATAATCTACATGCTTCAAAAGGATTTCCAAATAAGGAAATAGAAATGCTTTTTTAAAAAAAATCAAGTAAAAATATTTTTAGTGAAATAACATACACATATGTGTGTGTGTGTGTGTGTGTGTGTGTATATATATTCTTTATTATAATGTTAATGAATAGTAATTGGACTTTACGGAAGGCTCCATTCACCTATGTCTAAGTACAGATTATTTGTTTAGTGTCTATGGCTGTAACATAGATGCAAAACAAATTAATCTCTATTTACAGGTTCTATGCCACATATTGAAACCAATACAGGTTTTGTGATTGCATCTATTTGCTAACAGGGTAGATCTTAAGTATTCTTACACACGCACAAAGAAAAAAAGTGATAATTACATGAAGTGACAGATATTTTAATTAGCTTTATTGTGGTGACCACTTTATGAAGCATACATATATTGAAACATCAAGTTGTATACCTTAAATAAACAGAATTTTTACTTGCTAATTATACCTCAGTAAACCTGAAAAATGCTAATGGAAAAGAAAGGTTTAATTGTATGCCTACTCCCTGTCATTTTGAATTCAAGGTTGATTTCTTTGAATTCAAGGATGATTTTTAACAGCATCTTTTCTAGATGACTTGTGGTAGGAAAGATTATGCTAAGTCTGAGAAGCAGAAAACGACAGACTCCTCTGGAAAAAAATTCTTAGAAAAATTAGCGATAATATTGTAAGATACAAATGTATTGCCTAACACAAATCACTATGGGAAAAAGGTATTACTTTAGTAAACAATGTTGTCTTTGAAATAAAGATACAGACTTTGAGAAATAAAATTTGAATAAACTGAAATGTGATAAATTGATAACCAGGTATTTCAGGCACGAGGTAATACTCAGAAAACGTAAAAATATTAATTATAAATATATGAATATATTGAGATTTGGGATTTACACAAATTCATTTTTACAATTTTTCATGTGGAAGAATTTATTTAATTGATACATATTCCATTACATATTTTGGATCAAAGAGCCTATAAAAATATCCTCATTATATTATGGAATACATTCAATGCTTCATATAACTATTTAGGAAATTAAACAGGTAATTCAGACTTAAAAATTTACTTGTCCTAAATTATTTGAAAGTAAGATTTTAGGTTTCATATGCTGACACAGTTATACTCTTTTTTTCCTCTTTTGTTTTTTTTGATGAAGGTAAGCAGAATCTATTAACCAAACTTTGGGTTTCTCTATGTCATCTCCTTTTTCATTTACTAGCCATTGCCTTGAGACTGGGACATACAAAATAAAAGAAAGGAGGGCTCTCTTTTTAATGAATAAGCAAAATGTTGAATTTCTCATTGTATACAGAAATGCTTTACTTGCAGAGTTACTGCTGCAGATGTGCCATAACCAATTTTACACACACATGCACCCACACACATGCAGCACGCTGGTCGTTGACTCTCACATCACAAACACAAAGCACATAGTCTTTAAAATTTGTTTTGAAAAAAGCAATAGGCAAGGCACCATGGCTCCTGCCTGTAATCCCAGCACTTAAGAGAGGCCGAGACGGGTGGATGGCTTGAACTCAGGAGTTCGAGACCAGCCTGTGCGACATAACGAAACCCCATCTCTACAAAAAATACAAAAAGTAGCCAGGCATGGTGGTACGTAGCTGGAGTCCCAGCTACAGGTGGGAGGATTTACTGAGCCAGGAAGGTAGAGGCTGCAGTGAGCCATGATCATGCCACTACACTTCAGCCTGGGCAACAGAGCAAGACCCTGTCTCAAAAGAGAAAGAAAGAAAAGCAAAAAAGAATTATCCAAGAAATATACATTAAGATAAAACAAGTATAAATTTTACTAATTCAGGTATTAATTAATAATTCAACACACTTTTATTAGCATGTGGTGTTAGGAATACAGGGGTGTAAGTAAGCCAATATGCACACATCCTCACTGAGTTAAAATCTGGCAGAGTAGAGAGACCTTGAACAGAGAGTGTTGAAGCCCAGCTTTAGGGTGCTATGGGAGTGGGGAGCAAAGGCACTAAGCAGCGTGAGGGGGCACAGAGCAGGAGACCCTTACGCTGAAAATGGAAGGAGATGTAGGAGTCGGTTGGGTGAGGTGTTGGTGCCGGGCGGGGGTAGGCAGGGAAGCAGCTCATGCAAGGCCTCTATGTTAGAAAAGAGCAAGACATACATCTGCACCCTCGCACACATGCACCCTCGCATACAAATGTCTTCGTGCTCATAAACATGTACAAGCCACACAGGCACAGGTCGAGGATTATTTTTGGTTTTGTAGTAAGTTTCTTTTTACCATATTATAGGAAATAGCAATAGCCAGTTTTTTTTGAAAACCTAAGGAAAACAAATTTTTCTGCAATTGTCTTCCCATCCTGGGTTTTTTTTTTTTTTTTAACTTAAATATACACTATAGACAACCTTAAGATCATAGACATATACCTAATTTACTTTTCATTGACAATTTTACTGAGATGATTATAGACTCACAGGTAGTTATGAGAAATGATAGAGACATCCTGTGCACGTTTTGTCCAGTTTCCCCCAATGGTAACATTTTGCAAAAGAGCAGTATAATATGACAACCAGGGTGTTGACATTGATCGTCCACTGATCTTATTCTGGTTTCCCAGTTTTACTCCTGTGTGTGTGTGTGTAAGTTTTATATAATTTATCACTTGTGGAGGCTTGTGTACGCACCACCACAATCAATGTTGCACAGTTCCAATACAAGCTCTGTTACTTTTTAGTGACCATACAGCCCTCCTGTCCCCACACTTTCAGCCCCATTCCTAACTTTTGGCAACTACTAATCTGTCTTCCATTTCTAAAATTTGTCATTGAAAAGATATGTAAACAGAATCACATGGTATCTAAAACCTTTTGGGATGTGCTTTTTGTCACTTAGTGAAATCCCCTCCAGATTCATCCAGGTTGCTGCATATATTAAGAGTTCTTTTTTGTACTGGCGAAGGCTGTTTATGTCATGGTGTGAAGATACCACAGTTTGTTGAGGGACATCTGAGTTCTTTCCAGTTTGGGGCTCTTACAAATAAAGCTAGTATAAACATTCAGGTACAGGGGTGTGTGTGTGTGTGTATACTTGTTCCTTTTTCCTTTTTTCTGGGATAAATGCCCAAGAGTGTAATTTCTAGGGTGTACGTTAATTTCATGTTTAATTTTATGAGAAGCTGCTGAACAATTTTCCAAACTGATGGTACCGTTTTACATTTCCCAACAGCAGCATATGAGAGATCTAGTTTTTCTGCATCCTCACAAGCACTTGGTGGTGTCGCTAATTTTTTAAAAATGTTAGTCATGCTGATAAGTACATCACTATGCGCCCCACTGCAGTTTTAATTTGCATTTCCTGATGATTAACTTACTTAAAAATACTGAACACATTCATGCACAAATTCACATACGCATGATTTCATGTGAATGCAATAAATTGTATACTTGATGTTTTGTTCATTTTATCTTCTCTTTCCTTTTTGTATTTTTCATTTTTATGGGTACATAATAGTTCTACTACCTTTCCTTTTTTGGTTGCCTTTTTTGTCCCTCTTCCTTTTCCGTTCACCTCACTATTATCCTCCCTTACCTCAGGCAGCAGTTGTTAAAACTCTTTTTCTCTTCGTTTCCCTTAAATATGTGATTACAGTTGCTCCTAAATATTCATAGGGGATTGGTTTAAGGACCCTCTTCCCTAACCCTCAAATACCGAAATCAATGAATGCTCAAATCTCTCACGTAAAATACTGCAGTGTTTGCATATAACCTCCCCAATACTTTAAAGTACATCCTGATTATTTATAATATGTAATACAATTTAAATGATGTGTTAATCATTTTTATGCTGTATTTCCTAATTTGTATTGTTCTTTATTGATGTATTGTTATTTTTCTTTCGAAATATTTTCAGTTCATCGTTGGTTGACTCCACAGAGCCAGTATCCACAGATAGGGGGGTGGACTGTGTTCGTTGTGTACTTCCTGGTTGGTTGCTTGGCATGAAGAACTAAGTTTGACTGAAATCTTTTCAAAGGGTTTAATTACAATTCTTTCTAGCGATTGCAAAATATTTCATGGAATAAGGATACACCATAAATGCTCAACTGTTTTATTGATAGGCATACATTTCCAATTTTTTTGCCATATACATAATGTATTTAATGTTCTTGAACCTATATCTTCATGTATTAGTGTATATGCTTATATGAGATATATTCCCAAAGAGGTTCATAGAATCAAGGGTATGCATGTTTATTTAATAGCAATTGCCAAGTTTCTTGAAAACCTAGGGACAACAATTCATATTCCTATTAGCCATTATGAGAATATACTTTTACCTACATTTCCATGGGAAATAAATGTGAGAACTCATTTTTCCCCTTTCTTAAAATTTTATTTTATTGTAATAAGAACACTTAACATGAGCTCTATCCTCTTAACAAAATTTTTAAAAGACAATACATTATTAATGAGTAGAGGTGCAATGTTGTAGAGAAGATCTCTAAAGCTTATTTACCTCGCTTAACTGAAACTTTATGCCCATTGGTTAGCCCCTACCTTCTGGTAACTACTATTTCATTCTTCGGGTTTACAAATTTGCCTATTTTAGATACTTGACATAAGTGAAATCAGGCAGTATTTGTTTTTTTTTTGTGACTGGCTTATTTCACTTAGCATAATGCTCTCAAGATTCATCCATGTTGTTGCATATTGCAGAATTTCCTTCTTTTTAAAGATTGAATAGCACTCTATTGTATGTATACTCCACATTTTCTTAATCCACTCATCAACTGATCAACATTGATTGTTTCCATATCTTGGCTATTGTGAAAGTGCTGCAATAAACATAGAAGTGTTAACATCTCTTCAAGATCCAGGTTTTAATTCTTTTGATAAATACTCAGAAATGGGATTGTCAGATCATATGGTAATTCTCCTTTTTAATGTTTTCAGGAACTTCCACACTGTTTTCTATAAGAGCTGCATCAATTTGCATTTCCATTGCTAATACACTAGGGTTCCAATTTCTCCATATTTTTGCCGACACTTGTTGTCTTTTTGTCTTTTATTTTTTGTAATAGCCATCCTGGCAGGTTTGATTTACATTTTCATAATACTCATTATGATTTTGCTCTACATTTTTATAATGATTTGTTATGTTTAGAGCACCTTTCATACACCTGTTGACCATCTGTATGTCTTCTTTGGAAAGATGTTTATTCTGTTTTTGAATTGGATAATTTAGTTATTTGCTATTGAGATGTACACATGCCTAATATATTCTGGAAACTAACTGCTAATCAGGTAGTTAGCAAGTATTTTTTCCCATTCTGTAGACTGCCTTTTCATTCTGTTGATATCTTTCTTCACTGTTTAGAAGCTTTTTAGTTTGAGACAATTTCCAGTCACCTATTTTTGCTTTTGTTATCTGAGCTTTCTGTGTTATAGCCATGAAATCATTTTTCTAGACCAAGGAGATAAAATTTTCCCCTATGTTTTCTTCTAGGAGTTTTACAATAGCACCATAAAGAATAAAATACTTAAGAAATAAACTTAACTAAAAGTTAAGTGAAAGTTTTTTTTTCTTTTCTTTTTTTTTTTTTTTTTTTTTTTGTTGAGATAGTCTTGCTCTGTTGCCCAGGCTAGAGTGCAGTGGTGCCATCTCAGCTCACTGCAATCTCCACCTCCCAGGTTCAAGGGATTCACCTGCCTCAGCCTCCTGAGTAGCTGGAATTATAAGCGCCTGCCACTGTGCCCAGCTAATTTTTGTATTTTTAGTAGAGACGGGGTTTCACCATGTTGGCCAGACTAGTCTCGAATTCCTGACCTCGGGATCCACCTGCCTCAGCCTCCCAAATTTGTATGCTTTAAAACACAAACATTTATGAAAGAAATTCAAAAAGATACAAACAAATGGAAAAACATCTATTGCTCATGGATTTGAAGAATTAATATTGGTAAAATGTCATCCTACCCAAAACAATCCACAGATTCAATGCAAACTGTATCAAAATTTCAATGACTTTTTTTTTTTTTTTTACAAAAATAAAACATTCTACAATTCATATGGAACCACAAAAGACTGTGAATATCCAAATCAATCTCGAGAAACAGGAATAAAGCTGGAGGTATCACATTTCCTGATATCAAATATATTACAAGGTTACCATAATCAAAACAGTGTAATACTGGTACGAAGGCAGACATATAGATCGATGACCTAGAATAGAGAGCCCAGAAATGAATCCACACATATATAGTCAACAGGGGTGCCAAGAACACATGGTGGGCAAAGGATAAGCTATTCAACAAATAGTGTTGGAAAATTGGAAATCCACGTAGAAAAAATGAAATTGGACCCTTATCTTACACTATATCCAAACATCAAATCAAAATAGATTAAAGGCTTAGTTGTAAGATTTCAAATAAATTTATAACTTGAACTGAGGGTTCCTTTTAATCTTGGGTTTATTCTCAGTATTATTTTGATTTTTTATATCTCTAACTGTTTTACAATTTAAGTCTTCTTAAAAACAATTTTGCCATCTGTGTTTATAAAAATGTGTATTGCCTAGTCATAATCTTTGCATAACGGTAATTGTTAACATTTCCTCCTTGCCACTTTGAGTTTTTTTCACATTGTAGTTTTTAACATTTTATCTGTTACCTGCATTTCCAAAATTCTTCTAAAACTCTAATTTGTGTAGTGACTCTGCTTGTGAATCCTTTGCTGTAGGAGAGCTGTTTGATTTTTTAGGCTCAGATACATCAGTCGTATTTTAGAGTTGTGGAGCTTCTGTCTTTATAAAGAAGGTCTCTACAATCCCTAGATTAAGCATACAGTTTTCCAAATTTTCTTTGAAATGTTTTTAGACTCTCACATACTGTCTTTTGGTTATTCATAGATATTATTCCATATAAATTTTAAATAATTTTCCCTAATCTAAAAGTAAAATTTTGTTGACATCCAAGTAGGAACTATATTAAAATGCACTATTAACATAGGAGAAGTTTATATTTTAATATTGTGTTTTGGGAGAAGTTTATATTTGAATATTGTGTTTTTATATCCAAGGAAATGATCTGTTTTATGTTTATAAATAAGGCTTGTTATTTTCCTTTATATAGTAATTAAATGCCTCCTGAATATTTACCTTTTTCCTGCTATTGTATATTACTGTAGCTTTTTGTTAATTTTTAAATTTAAAGTTAAAAATATATTAAAACATAATAATATCAGATGTTACTATGCTGGCCTCATAAAATAAAGTAGATCATCTTCCTTTTTTGTGAGTTTTAACGTTTCAAAGGCAACAAAGTAGATCAAGTGTGGCTACCAGGTAACTGCCCACTCCCCCTGGAGGTAAGGGGGTTGGCTTGTTTGCTGCTTGTTGCAATACCTGCTGGTTGTTTAAAAAGTGCCTAGTTTCTGGTTCTAGGTTCTGCCACTGTGACCCCCACTGCATGTGCAGGCATCCATCTGGGCTCATCACATTGCCTCTTTGGGACTTGGGGAAAAGAAATTCTTTTCGCTGACCCAGGAATCTTTTGTTATGTGCTGGGATTCATGAAAGAGTAACACATAAAACCATCCTTGGTTAGATTTACTCTTAAGTATTTTATTTTTTGAACACAGATAGATAGACTTATTTTTAAAAATTTCCTTTTTGAAGGAGGCTGAGGCAGAGAATTGCTTGAACCTGGGAGGTTGCAGTGGCCAAGATTGTGCGACTGCACTCCAGCAGCCTGGGCAACAGAGAGAGACTCCATTTCAAAAAAGAAAGAAAAAAAAGCAAAAAGGAAAAAAAAATTCCTTTTTGAATCATTTGTTGTTAGTGTACATAAGTGCTACTGATTTTTGTATGTTGATCTTGTATCCTGCATCTTCACTGAATTTGTTTATTTGCCCTAACAGTTTTTAAATGGAGCCCTTAGGGTTTCTACACATAGGATTATGTCATCTGCAAACAGGGGTAATTCTAATTTGGACATCTTTTGTTCCTTTTTCTTGTCTAATTTCTCTGCGCAGGGCTTAACAGTGCTATGTTCAATAGAAGTGGCAAGGGTGAGTATCCTTGCCTTGTACCAGATCTTTGAGAAAAAGCTTTCAGTTTTTCTTCATGGATTATGATGTTAGTTGTGGGCTTTTCACAAGTGGCCATTATTCTGTTGAAGTTTGTTCCTTTTATATGTATTTTATTGAGAGTTGTCTTTCTTTCCATATAATTTTAGAACTCCTTGGGCTATTTATTTATTTATTTATTTATTTGTTTATTTATTGAGATGGAGTTTTGCTCTTCTTGCCCAGGCTGGAGTGCAGTGGCATGATCAGCTCACTGCAACCTCTGCCTCCTGGGTTCAAGCAATTATCCTGCCTCAGCCTCCCAAGTAGCTGGGACTACAGGTGTGTGCCACCATGCCTGGCTAATTTTTTGTATTTTAGTAGAGATGGGTTTCACTGTGTTGCCCGGGATGGTCTTGAACTCCTGACCTCAGGTAATTTGCCTGCCTCGGCCTCCCAAAATGCTGGGATTACAGGTGGTGAGCCACCGTACCGGGTCGAGATTTTTTAAATATAAACAATTATGTCGCCTTCAAAAAATGGGCAGTTATAGTCATTGCTTTGCAATCTGTATGTCTTTTATTTCTCTTTCTTGCCTTACTGTGATAGCAGAGCTTCCAGAACTGTCTTGCACAGCATGGAGGAGAGCAGGAAAGCTTTCTGTCTTCCCAGTCTATGGAGAAAGCATCGGTTTTTATCTTAAGTGTGATGTAGCCATAGGTTTCTGCAGATATTCTTTATCAAGTTGAGGAAGTTCCCATCTATTCTTGGTCTTCTCATAGTTTTTATCATGCATATCTTTGAATATTGTCAAATACTTTCTGTGACAAATAATATAATAATATACTTTTTATTCTTTAGATTATTAGTGGGATTATTTTCAGAATATTGAAAATTATACTACCTTTTATTGTTGTTACATTTCATTTTTCAAGTCATCCACCAGGAAAAAAAGTGATTTTTTAACTTTTATCCTAGACTTAGTAATACTTTGTGCTTAAGGAGGGACCTCAAGGAAAAGACAGCATCTGACTGTCATCTATGTTAGGTGAATATATGTTTGATAATTAGCACCAGGACTCAGGTGAAAACTTGTGCAGGTGACCTAGTTGTTAAGAGCATGTGCTGAGGTTCAGAGTACCTCTGTTTCTTCTTTGGTTAAAGGGACAGGACAGTTTGCATGAGGCTGCAGGGAGGACTTTTTGCATTAATACATTTCCTACTCTTATTGCAGAACTATAGAAAGGTTTCAGTAAAACTACTGTTAGTTTTTATCATTTTGTATGTTTAAGCTTTTAAAAATGGCAAATACTTCCTGAATGCTGCAAAATGATTTGATCTCAGCTGATTCTGAAACACACACACACACAGATCTCTCCCAACGGGGAGGGGGGGTCTCATAAAACTACAAGGAGTTTTTGAAATTTTCTATTCTGAGGCCATGGTTCAGACACTCTCTCCGACAAGGAGAAGTGACACTCTTATTAAACTAGAAAGTGGGTTTCTTCAGACTTCACCACTGCACAATGTACCCACATAACAAAACTGCACTTGTAGCCTCAAATTTATATAAATAAAATGAAAGTGGATTTCTTGTTATCATTTGGCAATTCCTTTGAATATGTAATAATGTACACAATAGCTATTTGACACAGCATTTTCTTTTTTTTTTTTTTTTTTTTTTTGAGGCGGAGTCTCGCTCTGTCGCCCGGACTGGAGTGCAGTGGCCGGATCTCAGCTCACTGCAAGCTCTGCCTCCCGGGTTTATGCCATTCTCCTGCCTCAGCCTCCAGAGTAGCTGGGACTACAGGCGCCCGCCACCTCGCCCGGCTAGTTTTTGTATTTTTAGTAGAGACGGGGTTTCACCATGTTAGCCAGGATGGTCTCGATCTCCTGACCTCGTGATCCGCCCGTCTCAGCCTCCCAAAGTGCTGGGATTACAGGCTTGAGCCACCGCGCCCGGCTACACACACACAGCATTTTCTTGGAGAATAAAATTTTATTAACAGATATAAACGACTGTAGCTTAACATTTACCTAAAAATAATTTTCATTACAAAGTAATAAACTTTCTTGTTTATGATTTTCACGTTCTTTTTTATCCCGTTCAGCATGTGTCATGAAGTTGAGACAATTAAAAAAAATCTTGCCATTATTTCTCAAACACTTCAACTACTCGTTTCAAGCAGACTTAGATCTATACATAAAAAGTAGTTTTAAAAAAGAAATAATACTTTCAAGTCGGTCATATTTAAAGTAGTTGAAAACCATTTGTTAGAAATTCAAATAAAAGCATTCTTCTATATTAACATTTGTATCTAACTTCAGCCACGTTGTCAGGAAATTGTTCTCTGGGAAGTTGAGAACATTTTATCCTAATGAAGAGCCCTACATTTCCCAAAAATCTTACATGAACCATAAAACCAACATTAAGAAACCTTCACATTTCAGACTTTTGCGTGTGAAATTCAGACATGAGAAGAAACAGTCTTTGTTAGCAAGAGGATTCTGTGTGTTCAAAAATTTTTATAAAACAGAATAGAACCTTGTCTTTTGTGGTTATACTAATCCTAGTTCCTTAATTAGTATGCCAAATAAGCTATTTTTCCCCACTGGTAATTGATAATGGGAAAGTTCAAAGTTAGAAATACAGAAAGTATCTGTTTATATTAAAAATAATTGCAGTGTTCAGTTTAAATTATGGATTTGAATTCTCACTGTGATTTACTGAGACCACTACTTGTCATTTTCAATTAAGAATGCTATTAATGACCCTAATTTGATGCTTATATTTTGAGATTATCCTAGTTAAAATAAAATTATGATCCTATTTCTTTATAAATGTTTTTCACTGAGAATAAATTATATAATAACTAAATATTCAAAATAGTTTCCCTAAAGTTAGGTTTCACAAATACATGCATTTTAATTTCAACTTTTTGATTCAACAAGAACCGAGTAAAGCTTTCTACAGATGTCTATATTTTAGGGTATCTAGAAATCTATGGAAGAGACTAACATGGTAGCAATAGCTGTGATGAGCAGATTCTGGTGTAGGTTTTACATGATGTATAGACTGGTCACAAATGTCCACAGGGCACTCTGTAAGGCAGGATGGCAGAATTGCAGGGTTAGGGCCTCAGGGGTAGGTTTTTGCACTATGAAATCAGTATCAAAAGGTAAGCCATCTTGTAACCTTTCCATGTGTCCTACAGATGTGTGGTAAGCTCGCACAGTAGCATTTCAGAGAAAACCAAGTAGGGCCTCGATAATTATTTCAAAGTTAGCAATAAAACAGTATTCTAAAATGACCCTGAAGGGAGTGCTCAGTTCACTCAAAGAACATATGGTAGGCTCAGCCTTCTGCTGAATCACCTATATTGAAAGATGGAACCCTCACAATACAACTTTAAGTCTGGTTCTTCATTATTGTTCATGACACTAGGTAAACATCTAACATTTCCTCTCAAGCCACTGAACAGTGGCAATGATTTTAGTATTGTCATTTCCGTTGTTAAGAAATAATGAATATTACTTCATCATTCTGAAAGCATTCTATAATAGGATGGTGTAAGAGTTTAGTTTTTCAAACAGCAGTTATTGTAAGATACAATTTTTCTTTACTAATTTTTAATATGTCCTTGATAATGCACTAGATTTCTATTATACTTGAATCTACTCTAGTTCATTGATATATTTTTATTGACTTCCACATTATTTTTAAACAAAAAACATCTCATTTTGGTATAGTTTTAAAGAATATTGCAAAAGTAATACTGAGTTCCTATATAGCCTATACCTATCTTCTCCTATTAGTAACATCTTACATTAGTATGGTACATTTGTTAAAATTAATGAATTAGTATTGATAAAGTTTTACTAATCACCAAAATTTATTAAATTTTCCTTAGTTTTTACTTAGTGTCCTTTTTTGGTTTCAAGATCTCACCAAGATACCATATTACGTTTATTCATCATGCCTTCTTAGCTCCCTCTTGGTTGGGACAGTTTTCCAGGCTTTCCTTGTTTGTAATGACCTTGAAAGTTTTGATCCAGCCTGGGCAGGTATTTGCAGAATACAATACCTGTGGAATACAAATTTTGTGGAATACAAATACCCATTCCTTCATCAGGATGTGTCTGATGTTATTCTCATGGGTTTATAGGTTGTTAGGATGAAGACCACAGAGGTAAAGTGCTATTTTTGATCACATCATATCAAGGGTAGATTCTATCAACATGATTTATCATTGTTGATCTTCACTTTGGTCACCTGGATGAGGCAGTGTCAGTTTTCTCCACCATAAAGTTGTTTTCTCCCGTCCCTTTCTATCCTATTCTCCTAGAGACGAAGTCACTATGAACATCCCCCACTTAAGGCACAGGGAGTCATGCTCCACCTCCTGTGGATACAGCATCTACTAAATTATTTGTAATTTTCTGCATGGGATATTTTTCTGTACTCTCCTATGTATTTATTCATCAATCATTGCTAAAGCATGGACTCATAAATGTTCATTTATAATTTGGGTTATAATCCTTTGCTACTTTATTTTATCACTCAAATTGTTCCATCTTTGGCCATTGGGAACTCCTGTGTCCCTCAGACATACAGCAGCATTTTTGCGGTGCTTCCTTCCTTTCTGGCACTACAAGATGCTACAAGATGCTCTGGGCTCATCTTGTGTATTTCATGCCCCAGTTCTAGAATCTACCATTTCGCCAAGAAACACTGGTTCCTGTTACTAAAAACCAAGAAAGATCTGGATGCTAGATGTACTTGGGAGTTTTATTTTAAAATTCTAAATCTTTATGGCGTTTAAATAAAAATTTAAATGCTTTTGTTAAAGCAACCCAGTAGGGAGAATGTTTTGTTTGCACAGAGCCTTGTGTAATGATGAGGGGCTCTGACTGTAGCACCTGGTCAGGAGTAGGGCACTGCTCTATTATCACACTTACTGTCTGGAACACCCTGGTCCTCTGTTGTGCATAGACCAACAAAGGTCAACAAATCATACTTCAAAATTTCCAGATAGTATATAAACACAAGTACAGCTGAATTTCAATTAATATGAGTTTCTGAATGAATAATATCAGTATGTTATACAGACTGACATTTATAAACTAAGAACTTGAGATGATGGGACACAGAACTCAAATGTACTATTCAAATAATGTACCTTTTCTATTAAAATAATACACCTTTTATATTAAAATGCTCTTAAGTATCAGGATGTAAACCAGAGCTTTGCTTTCAATTGGGCCATTGGTATATATTCTGTGATCTATGAGGGCAAGGACATTCAGGTGATACCAGGATAAATGAGACAGAAAAGAGTCATGGAGAAGCAAAGATATTTAGACAAAATTTTAGGAATATATATTTACTCTAACTTCCAAGAATATAGAAATTTGAAAAGGCATAATCCTGTACGCTTTATAATATTCTCAAGCCTAGTTTATTTTAAAAACCAATAGAAAGTTAAATGGAGAGTAGATTATAATGATGTAAATCAGAAAAGCCATCTGTATAAATACATAAAATTGCATTAAATGATTTTCTACTGTAATATGGGATTCAAGATTGTAATCAGATGGAAAGAAGCAATATATTGAATGATTAAGTTATTAACTGAACATGAATTTTAGGTCAATATCTTTCCAAACACAACATAAATAAGATTTCCACATAAAGAAATATATAACCAAATATCATTCTTTAACAAACCAATAGGCTCCAGTATTTCCTATACATTCACAATATTGCTCACTACAATTTGAAAATGTAAATTGGGAAAATTAGAAATTTAAATATTAAACATTACCTTTTAGTTATTTTTAATACCAGTTTTAATATGAGAGACTAAAAGCCCAGAAGAAAATAAAGTGGTTTACCAGTTTTAAGACAGTGGACAGGAAGGCAGAAAAATCATTGGATGATATTATATTATTACCAGCAAGGCTGGGACAGGGTGTATTACAAAATGGGAATTTATATCAATTAACAGGCTTCTGTGCAACTCCAAAATGTCGATTTTAAATGATGAAATGACGTCAGATTGCAAGTGAAGAGAAATATGTCAGGACAGATGGATAAAGGCATGCAAGAAAAGAGGAACACTGAGATAAATTCCAGTTCAGTTTAGCCATACTAAGATAAGGTCAGTGAGAGGTGTGAGCAATTTCAGTTAGGCAAAGGGACATTATCAGTTTTAGAATAATATAACCTGGTATTAACAACATCCATAAACAAAGTATACAAAACTAGAAGGACCATTTTACTTTTTAAAAATACTGAATAAAATTTCCCCTAAAGACCTAATCATTAGTTTAAGTTCACATCCTGCAAACCCTTGGTACTTTCTGCTAACATCCATTATAAAACAAATGCACCAGTGCATTGAGCAAAATCTTTAAAAAGTGATAAGCCAACTAATATATTACACACCATAAGGATTCCAATATGAAAAATACTGCAAGTTCAAACTATAAAATGCCTTGTGTCTCAATAATGTCAGAGTGCTTTATGAACCGAGATACTAAAATTCAATCTGAAATGTATTTACTTGCAGTACTGACAATCCATGAAAGCAACAAATAGCTCAAAGTTCTGTTTTGTGCTCTCTGGGGACTGGGGCTTTGCTCTGCCATGCTTTTGCACAGCATCCTGATTCCTGCCCTACCAAAAGCCTGGAGACACACTGGGCAACAACCAGAATATTGGTCATACACCCGAACAATACCTGCCAGGTATTGTTTACTTAATTCTCAAAACTTGAATGGAAACCCCAACAGGCAGACCACCTGGGAGCCAAATCCAGACACAGACATGTAACAACAGGCGCCAAAACATCAGTGGATATCAACATGTTGAGCTTCTGAATGAAGTCTTCTACAGCACATTCTCATTACAGTAGGCCATCCTGTTCAATAGTGTTTCTTAATCCACCTAGGCCACTGTCTCATAAGCAGCTCAATTTCCTCAAGGGGTAGATGGCCAATAATAGCTTACCTGACTCACAGGCAAATGTCTTCGACGTTTCATCGTGAAAGATAATTGCCACTGCATGCTTCTTTGTCTCTCGGGGCAGTCTGGTTATATTTTTGATATTGTGCAGTTCAGTTACCTTGAAAGAAAAAATATTTTTAACTTAGTATACAGTATGTATGCTATATGTTGGAGTGCTGAAACAAAATAAGTTCTCACAGTCTTACATGGATTTCCATTGAATATTTGTAATCATTTTAAATTGACTTTAGCCAAAAACAGTAAAGAACAAAACAAAATGTCTTCTATTATGCCCTTAACTTTGGTCACAGACTATATTGTTTGCTGCATTTTGAAATGATCTACATATTATGTAGAAGGGTTCTATGGACTTTGCGCTTTTATTGAAAGTATATACCTGGCAAATAATAATAGTTGTGGTATACAGAGGATTCTCATTAAATATCTGCAGAATATTGGTTGTATTTAATATCTCCCCTCTCTTAATTCTCACCTATCATGCAAATTTCCTGTAGGCTTATGGTCCTGAGGTAACTGACACATGTCTGTCAACAAAGTGACTGGAAAGCAAGTGCATTGCTCCAAAAGTTGTATTTTAGAGCAACAGACTTGCTCTCCAGAAAAATGCTCATAGTGTTCACAGACCCATACACCACTTCTCCCACCAAAGCCCATGTAAGATTGATGCACCCAGGTTAACAACTCTTTATTTATTGGGCAATTAATAAATATCTACTAGCCTTATGTATTTTGGATGTTGACTCCTTATTGGTACAAGTTCTGCTACAACTTGTGCATCTTTAATTTTCTCAACAGTCAACAGAAACAAATGTATATTTCCTCAACAACTCTGCAAACACAACATTGCAATAATATTCAATGAGTTAATTTTTAAAAATCTACTTTTCAAGGTGCTGAATTTTTTTCTTCTCATTTATAAGATTTCTTATTTCTAGATCCATACTGTTAACAGAAAGAAGACAGGATTAACTAGCATGGTAAATAGGAAATTAATATCCTCTTTTATGATAACCTATGATATTATATCATTATATGATATAATAAATTCATTACCTTTTGACTATGCTTTAATTTCTCTTCTCCAAATGTAGAATTTTCACAGGATATAACTAGCTTTTTCAAGGCTATTTTGCTGATTAATGTTTTTATAAACACAATAATTAAACACATGCATATTTTTATACACATTTGCATATTATAGTTATATAATCTAATATATAATACAAATATAATCAATATTTAATATTCCTTAGGATCTATTTTTCTAAGAAAATATTTTATTATCTCTAACATTAAATGTGCTTAGTACTTAGCAAGCATTTATACCTCTATTTAACATGACACTATGTAAACTAGACTAAGATCCCCAATAAAAACACACGAAAAAACTAAAAATCACAGGCAAGGAATCTATAATGTGGATGGAAATGAGCAAGTGGATATGTTGGAATGGAGACGGCAGAGAGTGGCTGAAAGTCACTTGTCAAGGAAAACCACCCAAGTCACCAGGTATTTTTCAAAGTTACAGTTGATCGTCTTTATTTGTGGTTTCTATATTTGTGAATTCACCTACTGCAAAAATGTATTTACAACCCCAAAATAAATATGCATGGCACATCTGTGGTCATTTGTAGACATGTGCAGAGAGGTGAAAACTTTGAGTCTCCAGATGTGCACACTTCCAGCTGAGGTTGAGCAGGTGATGCTGTGTCTTAATGTGTTCGTGGTCATACTGTAGACACATGTCGTTTTCATGCTCTGCTTAGAGCCGTGGCATTTGCATTTTTGTGATTTTTCTTGTTGACTTCACTTTTAAAAATGGCTCCCCAAGTGCAGTGCTAGCTGTTTAGTGTTCCTAAGTTAAAGAGGAATGTGATACCCCTTATGGAGAAAACATATGTGTTAGATAAGCTTTATTCAGCATGAGTTACAGTGCTGTTTGCCCTAAGTTCATTGTTAGTAATCAGATATCTTTAAAGAGCAACAATAAAAAAAGGTAATATAATGATCAGTTAATGAAAGTGTTGTGATTAGAGGTCATGAATTCATTCATGGTTTGCAACTCAATGTTTGCAGAGGTTTTATAGACCGTAACTACAATGAATTATGAAAATCAACTATATGCCTTAGAGATTGTTTTAGGGTTTACCATAAATATTTTAACGTATCAGAATTAGCTTTAGATTGATATTAATTTTGTGCCAGTGAAACATAGAAATCTCATATCTACATAGCTTTTTCCCTTATTGCGATATTATTTTTATACATATTACATCTATTAATATAAATGTTACAAACCCAACATTACATTTATAATTTTAATTAATTTATATAATTTTTATCTTTTAAAGAAGCTGAGAGAAGAAAGGAGACCAAGTGTATATTTATTGCTTTTTTACATTAACATTTTCTTTATCATTTCTGGATCTTTTCTTTTGTTCCTATTGACTTGAGTTACTATCTGAAGTCATTTCTGTAGTCCAATACAGCTTTTCTCCCACCACCTCCTTTGTGTTGCTATTGGTAAATATATTAGAACTCTATGTTATAGGCCTAAAAGTACATTATATACATATTGTTTTATGTAATTGCCTTTTAAGTCAGTTCGGAGGGAAAAAATATGCATGTATATTGTCTTTTATAATTACCTTACTGATACTGTTTTTTGATATGGTTGGGCTGGGATCACTTAGTATTTCTTGTAAGGCACATCTGTGAGTTTTAGTCTGTCTCACGATACCTTTATTTCATCTTATTTTTTGAAGAATACAAGATTCTTTGTGGATGTGTTTTTTTCTTTTTTCTTTTTTCCCTTTAAGCACTTTGAATATACTTTCCACTGCCTTCCAGTCTACAATGGTTTTAGTGAGAAGTCAGATGTTAATCTTATTGGGGTTCCTTTGTAAGTGAAGAGCAGTTTTTCTTTTGCTGCTTTCAAGATACTACATTAGTCTTTGTCTTTCAGTATTTTTACTATGACATGCCTAATGGTGTATCACTTTGCATTTATCCTACTTTGAGTTAATTGAGCTTCTGGATGTGGAATGATAGTGGTTTAATCAGGACTCCCTTTCACTCTTTCTTTCCATGACAACACCCAATTATTTAGCTCCACTACTTGCAGGCTGATGTCTTTATTTTTTAAAAAAATATCCTGTGGGCATATATCACTTCACATATTGGGCCAATCCAATTTGGGATCTTTTAAAGTGATAGTTCCTGAGGTCATTGTTTGACATTGGTGCTAAATCCAGATGGGCTCCTCCAAGCTGTCTATGTTCCAGGTCCTGTCCAGCAAACTTGCTGACCTACAGTTTAGCTTTTATCTCTCATATACCTATCATTTTCTCCCAATTGCTTTTTATCACAACCTCTGTGCTTTTGTATAGTGTCCATATGCTTAAACTTTTCCACACCCTGTTGAAAATGAAGTCAGGTGTTTTTGGAAAGAGACTGAGAACTCTGTCTTATGGTCAGCTTTATTCTTCTAGGGCAAAAATCGCTAAGCCTTTTGTCTTGGTTAGGGTTCTCTGGAGAAACAGAATCAGTAGTAGGGGTCTTCAAAAGGTTCATAGACAATGTATATTATGAAAAAATATGCATGGATTAAAAATTTTTTGCACCAAAATAAATTAATAATCTTATAACTCATAAATTCACATAAACTCATCAACTCTTGTTATAACGTATCTAAGTAGACTCTAGTTTGAGGCACTAAGAAGGCTAAGACATCACTTTGAAAAGGACTCCAATCAGAGCAACATGAATTCTGCTAAAATGGAAGCAAAGACAAACATCAAACTTAGGGCAAAGCTTGGGTGGAAGAATGATGAAATTATTGATGCTTCACAAAAAGTTTATGGGAAACAATGTCCAAAGAAATCAGCAGCTTACAAATAAGTAAGTCAACTGAAGACGAGACAAGATGATGTTAAAGATGAAGCCCTCAGTAGCAGATCATCCACATCAATTTTTGAGGGAAAAAAATCATCTTGTTCTTGCCTTAATTAAGAAAGACCAACAATTAATGACAGAACAGTAGCCAAAACCACAGACATCTCAATTGGTTCAGCTTATACAAGTCTGACAGAAAAATTAAAGTTGAACAAATTTTCCACTCAATGGATGCCAAAACTGTTGTGCTTAGATTAGCTGCACAATTGTTTTTCTAATTCTGTGAAAAATGACATTGGTAATTTGATAGGGATTGCACTGAACCTGTAGATTGCTCTGGGTAGTATGGTCATTTTAACAATTAAGTTTTCCAATCCGTTAACATGGTGTGGCTTTGCATTTGTTCAATTCTTTCATTAGTGTTTTGCTGTTTTCCTTGTAGAGGTCTTTCACCTCCTTGGTTAAATTTGTTCCTAGATATTTTATTTTATTTTTTGAGATATTGTAAATGAGATCGCCTTCTTGATCTCTTTTTTAATGGTTCATTATTGGTGTGTAGAAATGCCACTTCTTTTTGTATGTTGATTTTGTACCCTGCAACTTTACTGAATTTATCAAATCTAAATCCACTTTGGTAGAGTCTTTAGGTTTTTCTTTTTCTATTTTTTTTTTAACTTTTAAGAGACAGAGTATCACTATATTACTATATTATTCTTGAACTCCTGGCATCAAGTGATCCTCCTGCCTCGACCTCCCAAAGTGCTAGGATTGCAGGTGTGATCCACTGTGTGAGGCCAAAATATACATTTTTCAGAATATAAGATCATCTCATCTGCAAAGAAGGACAGTTTGACTTCTTCTTTTCCAATCTGGATGCCTTTTATTTCTTTTCTTTTCTTCCCCCCCCCCCCGTTTGCTCTGGCTAGGACTTCTACTGCTATGTAGAATAGGAGGGGTGAAAGTAGGTTTTCTTTTGTTTTGTATCAGTTATGAGAGGAAAGGCTTTAGGTTAGAAATTAATATATCGGTTATTTATATTTGTTTTCTCCCTACTTGTAATTATCTCATTTAAAATTATCTTAAAAAATTAAAATGTATAATATGGATGATTTTAAGTAAAATAAAGAGGTTTGCTTATATATATATATAAATACATATATTTGTATATGCAAGTATCTGTGTGTGTGTATATGTGCATGTATGTATGTGTGTACATGTATGTGTATACAATTTGCTATCTGTCCATCCATCTATCTGAAAATATTCATTTTCCCCTTCAGAAAAAATAGAAATAAAAACCAGTGTCTTACAGCTTCTGAGAATTAATACCCTGGAGAAAATAGGAAGATTTTTAAGAAGAGTGATTCACATATTGTATTTTAAGCACATTAAAGCGTGTTCTGAAATAAAGCTTAACTTTTTAATGTTTAAATAATGAATGGAATCAAGTGACATTTAAAACAAATTTCATTTAAAAAAATTGAAGTTATGTTTGAAAAGATATACTATTTTCACATGCTAATTTTACCTGAACAAAGGATCTTCATAAAAATTATGTGTTGCTTAATAATTTACATCAAAAGGTAAATGCAAGAATGATACACTGTTAAACTACATTACATGTAATAGCTAGCTGTACCATATTATGAAAACATTCATAAATCTGTTTGAGAATCTTTTCCAAAGGTTTTTACTTGCAAACATAAAAGAATATTAGAACAGATACTGTGATTTCTATTTTTTCTCCTCTTATAATAAAAATTGACAAAATAAGCTAATGGGTAGCCTAGCAAAATGCAGCAAAACCCAGGGATGTTCTAACTTCAGTGCCTTAGGCAATCTGACAGATGACGTAGTTCAAACAAAGTGTTTGCTCTTCTGTAAAATGCAGACAGCTTCTTCAAGCCCACATAGTTTTTAGAATAATGCAAGGTTTTTCATTGTTGATCAACAGTGTGATGTTATCCACTCCAGTGTGTACCCTAAGAAATTAAACAGATACCAGAAAAGAAAAATACTCATGAAGAGTATCAAATTCTACTTTTCTTTCTTTTCTTTTTTTTTCTCTTAAGAGACAGGACCTTGTTCTGTGGCCCAGGCTGGCATGAAGTGGTGAGATGATAGCTCACTGCAGCCTCAAACTCCTGGGTTCAAGCAATCCTCTTGCTTCAGCCTTCCAAGTAGCTAGGACTACAGGTGTGTGCCACCATGCCCAACTAATTTTTTTTTAATTTAAATTTTTCATCATGGAATTTATTGATTTGGATGTGAACAACCTGAATTATTTTCAAATAATTTTTCCTTCAATTCAGTCAACTTCATATTTAAAATACTTAAGTTTAATGCTTTCATTAAACTTTAATCAGTACTTCATGCTTTTACAGCCATGTGAAAAATCAATTTAAAAATACATATTAATTTTTTAATGATGCAATAATTTACTGATATTACTGAAAAGCTCAAGGATTTCACAATTTTAATAAATGTTGATAATTTTTTATATTATGTTGACAGGTTTTAGACTAATGAAAACATAATTTTAAAACGTTTTATAATTATTTTAAAAGCTTTCTTTATGTAAGTAAATACAGAGTTTTCCATGGTAGTCAATCCATATAGTATTGACAGTAAAAAAAGAAATGAAGATAGGATATTCAAATATATTAGATCTTGTCCTAAATTTTCATGGTTTAACATTTCTTTTAAGTAGAATTTGGTTAGGCACAGTGGCATGATGGATTCCATGCCTGCAATCCCAGCAGTCTTGGAGACCAAGGCTGGAAGATAGCTTGAGGCCAAGAGTTTAAGGCCAGACTGTGTAACATAGAGTGACCCCATTTCTACAAAAAATGTATAGTTTTAATTAATATTGCAAATGCACCAAAACAGAGTGGAAATGAAAACAAGCAGGAAAGATAGGTAACACAGAAGCATTATGATGAAAGGGTATTGTTTTCACGGACCACTCTGAGATCCACTATTCCACGTATAACCTCCTCCTGGACCCACAACATCTGTTCTGTCATGAAGTTTTGTCAAAATATTAAGGTCTGATAAATGAGAAGACTAATGCCTAAGTATAAACTTACCTAAATGACAGCACTGCTAATAGCTGTTATTTAATTGTCATTTTAAAGAGAAATCCCCAAGCAATTCATGGTGCTAGTAGAGACAAAGATGAAACATACGACTTTGTTTTTGTAGGATTCATAATTTATTTGGAGTGGGAAAATTAAAAAATAACTCTAGTAAACCCTATGAAAAAAGGAAAAATCAGAATTAAGGGAGCAGAAAGGAAGAAAGATCTTTATCTGACTTTGTGGGTTCTGCCACTTCTTTGTAGACATGACATTTGGATTTTAAAGGGTAAGTTTGAAAAAAGAGAAAGAAAAGAAAAACGTTAAGCCACCAACTCCCAAACCTTACTTTTACCCAACTTTATTCATGTGGGTTATATCTGTTAGTGATTCCCATAAGAGATATTAGAACTTATACATTCTTAAATATTTTTATTATGTGTTTAAAAAAAAATTAATACCAACACAAATAGCATTTTAAAATGAAAGTAATTCCCAAATAGTATGAAGAGTGGCAATGTTTTTGCATTTTTCCAAAACTCATACATCTGGCTTAATACAACACAGCTTAATACTCACATCTGCTTCTGAATTTAATGTTTAATATGTTCTTTTGATTAATAATATGAAGAAAATAAGGCCTTATATAGACATGAACTTGTCAACTAACCTATATTAGTCTCCTTCGATTCTTTCTCCAAGCTCAGCAAATGTTTTATTGAAGTTTATTGCGACAGGGAGTCTGATACCAGGTCATATGCTTTTCCTACTCTTAAAATTCATAGGTCTAGTTTCAACTTTTAATGAGTCTTTTATTCATCGTGGTTTTGTATCATCTTGGACTGATCATTGGGAAAATATTGATTTACTCAGTTATGCAAACTTGCCAAATATTGGCATTATTTTATTATACATATTTAAAAAAATATTTAATATCAACCTTAGTCTCTTCAGAAAAGTCATTCTGAGAAGTTGTCAAGTTAAAAAATGCAGATACAAGATTTCTAAATTTTAATTTTCACTTGCATGCTTAAATTTTCAAATTTTCAGTAAGTACTCAGTTGTTTTCCTTGATGAGACTCCCTTAGTTCATTTTTGAGAACATATGTGACAAATACCAAAATCTGAACGACCACAGTTTGTCTGTCAGTCGTTCTTTCATTAAAATAGCGTTTTTTTTTTCCCTTTAACTATTAGGCTTGTAACTTCTACCATCGCACATGTGCTCTCCTCAAGACAGCCATCACATGTCAGTATACAGCAGAAGTGACCTATGAGTTCTATTTATTTTGTCAAGTAGAATATTAAAAAGACACACTTGGAAGTCTAGACTTAAAATTAGTATTTTTAACTACTTCGTCAAGGACATTCTTAAGTAAAATGAAATAAAATTGGCATGTTTATTTGTGTGTTTACTTATTTAGGTAACTGCATGATTGTAAAACACGTAACTGCTACTATTGTTTGGAGCCACTGCCTTGATGAATACTATAGTTTTAATTAATATTGCAAATGCACCAAAACAGAGTGGAAATGAAAACAAGTAGGAAAGACAGGTAACACAGAAGCATTATGATGAAAGGGTGTTTTCACAGACCACTCTGAGATCCACTATTCCATGTATAACCTCCTCCTGGACCCACAACATCTGTTCTGTCATGAAGTTTTGTCAATTCTACTTCTTGAACATTCTCCTACCTATTCCTTCCTCTTCACATTAATGACTCATTTAAACCCTCACTCTTTCTCTTCTGAAATAGTTTCATTATTTTCCCATCAGCCTACATGCTCCTCACCTTTCATTATCTTGATCACACTGTTTTCAGACTAATATTTCTTAACCATACATTTAATCATGCCCCTCAAGGACTTAAGCCTGTTTAGTAACATCTTAAAAATGAAATTTTCACTCTTTAGCAAGAACTAGAAGGCTTTCCATGATTTAGTTGCTACCTGCACATCTAATCTCATCATCTTTTTCCAGCTCTCAACACAAGCTAAGTTCCAGCCATATGCAACATCTTTCAATTGTCCTGAATAAAAAGCATGCTATTTAAAGGTTATGAAACTTTTCACAAAATAATCCACTTGGACTATCCTGATCTCGCATATTTCTATCAAACTAATAATCATTCTTCAAGACCAATGGGCATGTCTTCCCTGAGTGACTCATGCAGAGTTCATAATTCATTCCTGGACAGATCTTTTCTCTAGAACTTGGCAATTTGATCTAAACTCAGATGCCTATGGCTCATTATGAAATCTGTTTGTGTTCTTATGCAGGACACAGTAAGTAAAAATAGTTAATTTTCATTCATCAATGTCAATTACTTTGTTCTTTGCATATCTAGACTTCAACATAGGATATACTTACTTATTTGTGAGTTTTGACAGTGTGGTGTTACTGTGAAGACCACTAGGCATTTATTAAGTGATTATTCCTTTCATAGCCTATGGGAGAAGAAAAGACTGAAGAATAAGATTTATTCTCTTGGGGTATATGCTGTAAGAGGGAGGGCATATTTAGATATTTTAGGAGTTATAAATAGAAGAACAAACATCATTGAGAAGCTTTGCTTCAATTTTAGTTCAAAAGGTTAATAGGATTTTACTTGTTCTACCATTACTACCATTTAAGTGGAGGTATATGATATGGGCTTAAGGACTTAGCGATATTTTTTCCAGTTAAGCCCAAGTCTTTCAGTTATTTTATTTGCATGCTTGGTAACATTTAGAATACATAAGTTGTATCTGTGCATTTTAAAAGCATCATGCTATTTATTTTATGCATCTTTTCTTTTAGCCTAACTGCAAATTAAGTGGAATATTACCACTTAATGAAGATCTTACTCACTACAATTGCATTTACACTATTTACTACATACATAAATAGGCAAAACCCCAATTTACTATAATTATTAGTTTTAATGTGTCTCTTTTCAGCTTGCATCGTGATAATTGAGATTAGATTATCTGTCCATTAAAGCACTAACATTCTTTCTTTAAACCTTTTTGAAAAGTGAAATTACTTTCTAGATTTTTTCAAGTAGAGTCAAATGAATTAGAACATAAATTTTACTATTCTTTCTTAGTAATCTCACTAATAATTCTTATTAACCTGGGTATTTTACTAATCTTCTATGGTTGTTTTAATTAAGTCAAAGATTTTACTTTTGAGAGTAAAATAGTACCTTTTAGGAGCAAGTTTAATAAAACTTCACTTTATTAGGATGGAAAATATTTATTTTCTACTAAGAAAAGAAAATCAAAAGTTTACTGCATTTTCATTATTACAATAAATGTAGGTTAATCTCTCTATGCTTGAATCCTAAGCTTTCATAACAATTTAAATATTTGTATTACCTCATACATTATATGCTTCAATATCTGGATCATGAAATTTGCATAGAAATTTTACTATTGCTTTTTTCCAACTAAATTTATATCAATTTTCCAGCAGCTGCTTCCTTATATTTGCCTCCTGTTGCTGATAAAAATGAAAGCGTACAACAAAAGAAATCAATTTAATTCATTCTTAAAGCTACCTGTGACAGACATGTGCTCTGACACAATTCTTCCATAGCTCACCACTTGACTCTCCTAATATGTTTATTATTAATAATTACTAGCTTAATCTTTTATATCTTTGACATAAACCACGTTATGAAATGCCTCATCTAAAAATGAATAATTATATCAATATAATTATAGCCATAATTATATTATAATTAACCGTAATACTCACTCCATTGGCTGTCTACTCAACATCCAGCTCCAATTCCTCAATTCTTACCAGAACCTGATTTTGTTCCATTATTTGCCTCTCCAACAAGCAGCCCGTGTGTGTCCTGGTGGGAATCTCTCAGCCCTAGTATCTCGACACAACTCATTATTCCAAGGGTAGAGTTTCCTTGCTTGTGATTAGTTTAGAAATGGGAATATGAGCCACATATGGCTAATGTGATGTGAATAGAAGTCTCCTCGTGGTAGCTTCATGATAAAACCAGCCTTCTTCTCTAGTGCTACTGCCCTATTTGAATGTCATAACTAAGAAATGCTACAGCTGCCACTCTGCTAGATTGAGGAGGATGAGGCAATCCTAAGATGGAAGAACACAGATAAAGGAAACAAAGACATGTTTTAATGGTTTAGCAGGAGTTACTGAATCAAGCAACCTTGAAGCCACTTTCTTTTTCTGCTGTAATATATAATAATGCACATTTGAAACTTGTGTGCACTGGGTTGAGCTTGCCTCATTTTACAAACGGCAAAATGGCTATCCTGATTTGGGTCTCTATCACACAGTTAAAGTCAGAGAGAGAATAAGGGCCACATTTCTTAGTTCTCAGGCTAGTACACTTTCCACCATTTCCTGCAACAGTCATTACTCTGAGAGTCATATGATTTATCAGTGGTAAATATGAGCTAAATAAGTTATTACAGAGAAGGATTCAACTATAAAAGAGACTCAAATTGCAGGGATGATGAAAAGAAGCCCAGAAAAACCTCATTACCTTATTATGCCTAAGTTATTATGAGATTGTCTATTATATAACAGAAAGAGAATCTATATTCAAGTCTGGGAAATACAGAAAATCACTATATAGAAATATAGGCACTGAAGTAGAAAATCTTTGCACTTCTTGTGTGTGTGTGTTTAAATCTACCACATCTAATAATGTGCTCCACTGACTCCAAAAACAAAAATTCACAAAACAACTCGGTCAGTTACAACATCACTCTTACTTTGAGAGTTGCAATCTTACTCCACAGATATTATCAGATACTCTACAGCTACTATGACTCAGTAGAGGGACAAACTTAAATCTCTTAATTATTATAATGGGTTGCACAGGGGCCCCTGAGAAGATATGTTCAAGTCTTTGTCCCTAGAACCTGTGTATGTGCCCTTATTTGGAAAAAGGGTCTTTGTAGATGTAATTAAGTTAAGGACCTTGAGAGGACATCATTCTGAATTTAGCGTAGGCCTTAAATCTAACAACAAGTGTCTTTACCAGAGACGAGCAGAGGGAGATTCGAGACAAAGACACAGGGAGAGGGCCTGAGAAGATGGAGGCAGAGATAGAAGCTATGCTGTGCTAACCAGGGAAGGCCTGGAACCACCAGATGCTGAACAAGGCAAGCGAGGAGACTCCCTTGGAAGCTTTGGGAAAGTGTGGCCCTGCAGACACCTTGGTTTCTGACTTTTGGCATCCAGAACTATAAGAGAATAAATTTCTGTGTTTTTAAGCCACCAAGTTTTTGGTAATTTGTGAGGCCAGCCCCAGTGACTACAATGACACAGGATTATGAGAAGATAAGCAGTGCCATCTGTATCAGAGTTAGTTATACATGAATGTAAAATAGCAGGACAACCACGAAAAGTTTCTATATAGCCCCATTTCTCCAGTAAGATATTTGTTTCTTTAAAAGCAATGGATACATCCCTGTTTATTCAGTGTCACCTAAAGGCATTAAATATGCTTTTCTTTTTTACTTACTTATTTTTGATTACTAAGAAGTCCACACAGCTCTCCAATGTGCTTCCCCCAGAGGCTGGGCAGGTGACTGACGGCAGCCTGTGGGAGGTGAAGGTCCATTCGGGCAAGAGCTCCTTGTCAACGAGCCCTGTCAGTATCAGAGCCCCAGGAGGAAATGCAGGCAAAAGGCAGTAGAGCACAAAGCCTCTCTTTGGAAAAATAATTTATTGCTATCTGATGGGGGCCACAGCAAGCAGCATAGCTGACCTGTTACTGAGCTGGTGAGCTCTTCATCTGCCCTCTGGGGCTCCCTCCTCTCCACTGGGAAACTAGCCAGTAGGGCCCGAGGACATCGCCTGCAGGAGAGGTCATTCAGAGGCTCATATGGGAAGTTCTGCATGTTTCAGAGGGTATGGCTTGCTCTGTTCTTTGTAACCAATCATATTTTATTTTATTTTTTCTGGTTTGGGCACATTAACAAGGAACAAAACAGTAGCATGGCAGAGGGCCTGCTATCAACCTGAAACCCTAGGCTGAATGACCCTGGAGAAGACAGCCAGTGGGTCCACTCTTCCCTGTAATAAAACTATGAGAAGTCTGCAGGTCGCCCTCCTCAAACAGATAAAACATTTATCTGTCAAAAAGCTCCTTTATACTCCTGTGGTCTATCATCAAAACTTGATTTTCACAAAGATCTCGAGAAAATATGTGGCTAATATTTAAGCAAGTCATTATGCCAGTTGTGGTTTCTGTAACTGCTTCTTGTTGGCATTTCTGGAATCAAAACAGGGTTGTTTACTTGTTTAATAAAGAAGTTTGCTGTTTACTGCACACATCTGACAGCTGGGAAGATCTACCATGAGTCGACCAGGATTGCTGACCTACCATTATATGTAAGACAGAAAATACAGAAAGATCAAGTTCTGGTGGCATGAAAAAAACTGACAACAGCTTGAGAGATCATTGCCTTAAAAATGGTGTTGCAGCTGTTCAAAAGATACAAGGCTATGATTAGGGACAGATTGCTGACATACATCAACTTTTAAAAGTGTCACAAGCTGGGTTCTAAGTGGAAATAAAAATGGAGAAGCTTAGGAGAAACTGCTTGCATGTGATGACATTGTATCAGTCTACGAAAGGTATTCAAGTTCAAATCACAGACAACCCCTTCAACTTGGTTCTCAGGCAAGATTACACAGATGCTACAAGCAGTGCAGTGTATCCCTACACACAACCCTAACTGGTTTTGGAAGCACATTAACATTTGTCCAGTAAATTATATTGTCCAGTGGAAAAAAAAAAGACAAATTCGATCACAGGTGACAAAATTATCTGACAAGGAAGTTAAGCAGTAAACCGATCACTCTCATAAGCAAAGATATGGAAGTTACATGAAATAAAACAATGGTTAAGCTATTTTATGTTATCTGTGTGGCCCTATAATACACACATCTACTATCAACAGCAAACAAAATAGACACTTTCCTTCTAGCACATTTGGAATATTTGTAAAAACTGAAAAGATGGTGATAAAAAAGTCTCAATAAATTCAAAAGAACAAAATTATACAAATTATATCCTATCGCCATAATAGTCATTAAAATCTATTATAATAAGATAATTAAATATTCTACATATATAAAAATAAATAGCAAATTTCTAAAAAACATGAGTTTAAAGGAAATTATAAGTTAAATTACAAAACATGTAGATTTTAACAAAAATTGAACAGTATATATTAAAATTTAAGAAAGGAAAACATGTAGCTTTAAAAATATTTTTATGAACAAAACAGGTTGACAGCAAAGAATTTAGACACTCAGTTGAAAATGTGATTTAAAATAAGGCAACAGAGCATTTCCATAAAGAAAGATATAGTGATAAGGGCAGAAATCAATGAAATGAAAAAAAAATCTAAACAAAAGCTCCATTTGAAATGATTAATAAAAGAGACCTCTGGCAAGCTAGATGAAAGAACGTAGGAATAAATCAAGTACAGGATGAAAAGGGGAAACTGAACAAAGAAAAATCCAAATAGTAATAAATAGCTTCTAAACAACTATATATTAATTAACTTAAAACATCAAGTAAAAGGTTGTATATCTAGGAAAATACAAAATATCAAAATTGTCAGCAGAAAAAAAAAAATAGAAAACTTGAGTAAAACAATATATTCATTTTCCAAGAGCCCTTTTCCAGATGGTTTAATAATTGAGTTTACCAAACTTTTAAGGGACAGTGAATTAATCTCTTCTCCAAGATAGTCCAGAAAAAAAAAAAAAAGCAAAAGCTGCTTAGCTATTTGGGTCTGGTTTAATGTTGATGCAAAAACCAGATACGGTCTGGGCACGGTAGCTCACTCCTGTAATCCCAGCACTTTGGGAGGCCGAAGTGGGCAGATTGCTTGAGGTCAGGAGTTCAAGACCAGCCTGGCCAACATGGTGAAAACCCATCTCTACTGAAAAGTACAAAAATTAGCCGGGCTGGTGGCCACACCTGTAATCTCAGCTATTCGAGTGGCTGAGGCAGGAGAATCGGGAATTGCTTGAACCCAGAGGGGGAGGTTGCAGTGGCTGGAGGTTGTGCCACCGCATTCCAGCCCGGGTGACAGTGTGAGGCTCTATCTCAAACTAAACAACAACAAAAAACAACAAAAAACCCTAATTTGAAAAAAAGTAGAAAGAAAAGAAAAAAAACCCAGATATGAAAAATGTTTAAAAATTATATGGTAATAACTGCCAAACTCATTTGATACTGTTTTAACAGTATTTTGATGGAGTCTTTAGAATTTTTTTTTTTTTTTTTGAGACGGAGTCTGCCCAGGCCCAGTACTGTGGCGCCATCTCGGCTCACTGCTCCCAGGTTCACGCCATTCTCCTGCCTCAGGCTCCCGAGTAGCTGGGACTACAGGCGCCCGCCACCTCGGCCGGCTAAGTTTTTGTATTTTTTAGTAGAGATGGGGTTTCACCGTGTTAGCCAGGATGGTCTCGATCTCCTGAACTCGTGATCCGCCTGCCTCGGCCTCCTAAAGTGCTGGGATTACAGGCTTGAGCCACCGCGCCCGGCCAAAATATTAAAGGCAAAACTGTAAGGCCAATTGAGTAATGTTTAAGATAATGCTTTTTTTTTTTTTGTATAGATGGAATCTCACTATGTTGCCAGGCTGATCTTGAATTCCTGGCCTCAAGCTATTCTGCTGCCTCAGCCTCTTACAGGGCTGGGATTACAGATGTGCTTCACCACTCCCGGCCTACGATGATATCTTTGTTGTGTACGGGATGGGGAAGTATTTCTTACAGAAAACTAAGGCAGCTCAACCCATGAAACATTTGAGTATATCAAATTTTCAGATTTCTGTTTAATGCAGGACTCCATACACAAAGTTAATGACAGATAATACAAGTGAGATGTTATTGCCAATGTGTAAAACTAAAGTGAGTCTAGGGCTTAAAACAGACAAGTTAACCTTATAAAGCAGCAAGAAAAATGTAGAAACTCCAGTAAAATACAAAACAGATGATACCAGTCAATTAATTCCTGGATTAATAAAACCTGAAAGCAACCATGCACCTGAAGAATATCTCAAACTTATTAAGAATTAAAAATGCTTGTTAAAACACTGTTAACCGTGACGTTACACCCATCAGATTGGGAAAAGTTAATGAATGAGGGTAAGCATCAATGAGAATGTGAGAATACAGAGATCCTCATGTACCAGGTGAATATGTAGAATGAGTGGCCATTCAGGAAAGCCATCTGTAGTACATCTGTAAGTATCTACATATATTTAACATGATTATCTCATTCCTTAATATATTCCCCAAAGTTTCTCACACTGGGTCACAAGGAGGGAATACAAAATCTTAATTACAGCACGGTTTGAGATAATGAGAAGTTACTAACAGTCTAGTTTCTATCACTAGGAAAAATGGAAAAGTAAAATATAGTGAAGGTAGACCATGGAATATCCTGTAACAAGCAACTGGCAAAATGGACACATAGAAATGCGAATGGATCTTAAAAGCCATAATGCAAGCTGAGTAAAAATAAGAAACAGAATAAGGGTTATAACATAATAGCAGGTACATGAGTTAAAAATGCAGTAAGTGTGCAAGAAATCAATAGTACAAATGTATAAGAATTACAGAAATACAAAGTTTCCATCAAACTCACTGTAATGATTGTCTATGGAGATGGAAAGGTGAATGGGATTAAGGAATAGGTATAAAGTAGATTAATCTAGTATTATAGAAGCCACTGATGGTAGCATCCATTAATTAGGTAATAGGATTAACTCAACCTGTGCAGCTGAGCTTTGCTACACTAGAAAAAGAAAGAAAGGAAGAGAGATGGATGGAAGGGCAGAAGGAAGATGAAAAAGAGCATTTGTACAGTCATTAATATATATCAACTCTTTGTTACAAAAAGGCCAGTTTACTTTCCTAAACTTATGAGATCAACCCTAGGTGAGATCTACAAGTTAACTGTCAATCATGTTTAGCTGATGTTCACTTATACACTTATTGCATCTAGGCATATTTTGTAATATTCAGGCTTATTTATGCTTTCACAAATTCAGCTAGAAACTTATATAGCTTTAAATCATAGAAAACTCAATTACCAGTGATTGAGACCTGAGGTAGGCAAACTATAGCCTACGGACCAATTTAGTCTACCCTCTGTTTTTTGTAAATAAAGTTATATCAGAACACAGCCAGGCCCATTTCTTTACACGTTGTCTGTGGCTGCTTCATGCATTATGAAGGCAGAGTTTGAGCTCCAACAAAGACCTATGGTCTACAAAGCGTAATTTTTTTACTAGCTGACCCTTTACATTAGAAAAGTGTCCTCTGGGGACTAATTTCAACAAACAGGACCTTTTTTGGTTCCACCTGAGAACTCTGAAGTACACAGTTACTGGTGATAGTTCAGCAGTTCGATGCTGTTAAAGAGGCGGCGTGTCAGGTCTATCTGCCTGTCCGTTTCCACATGAGAACTTTGAGGTAGATAGTTACTGGTGTTGGTTCAGTAGTTTGATGCTATTAAGAGGCAGTGTGTCAGGCCCATCTAGCTGTCCTTTTCTTAGCATTTCTCACAAATGACTGCTCCCTGTCCAATCATCATGATTTCCATTTAGAAAAAAGAATAAGGGGTATTACTGTCCATATCAGAAAACATAAAACCCTATTGATAGCTTCTATCAGACTTTAATTTATATCTCATTTGCCAGAAATGTACCTCCCTATCTGTTGGACGTATAGAACAGTGATCATTCTGCTTTCTCAGTCTCGTTAGTAGAGACGGGAGAGGAAGTAATGTGTCACGAATGGGAGTTGAGTTAGCAACTAATAAAATTATATCCCATGACTGAATTGCCAAAGTTGTATCATGTTTCACTTCAAATATGATGCCTATCGGTGTATACTTCCTACAGTCCCTGGGGGAAATGTGGAGCTCTTAATTTTATCAGCCTAAAAAATTCCCTCCCACATGAAAGCTAAAGTAAAATTGTAATGGTAGCCACTAGAGTTAGATCACAATGCAGAACTTTAAAGGTATAGTCCCTGCTTCCTTAAAAAAAAAAAAAAAAAAATAGCCTAAAATGACAGTGTAAGCACGTCCATATGTTTTGAGTTGTTCTGAGTAGAGTTGTACTGTTACCAGTACCTTTCCATAAATTAGAGAAAATATTGTCACAAGGCTGGGAAGGCATGAATGATGAGCCACAGCAAACAAATTATCAACCGCTGGGCCCTGCAAGGATGTCAAATGGGCACTGGCGGTGGGCAGAATTCTAAAATGTCCTCCAAGATGCCCCAACCCCTGCTGTGCATGCCCTAAATTAAGTTATGTCATATGACACTGTTTAAGAAAGAGTGGTTCCCAGGTCCATCAACAAATTAATGGATAAAGAAAATGTGCTGTATATATACGATGGAATACTATTCAGCCATAAACAAGAAATCAAGAAAATAATTCTTAATTTATTAAGAATGAAAATCTGTCATTTGTGGCAACATGGATGAGCCTGGAGGAGATTAAGTGAAATAAGTTAGGTATAGAAAGATTAATGCCACACATTCTCACTGCATGGAGAAACTAAAAAGTTGAGCTCATAATGAAGAGTAGAATTGTTGTTATTAGAGGCTGGGAAGGGTCAGGGGGAGGGGGAATATTGAGAAGTTGCTTTTTAAAAGGTGTAAGATTACAGCTAGAGAGGAGGAATAAGTTCTAGTGTTCTGGCACCGTTAAGGTTACTGTAATTAACAACAATATATTATATTTTTTCAAATAGCTAGAAAGACAGATGGTTAACATTCTCAACACAAAGAAAAATAAATGTTTGAGGTGATGAATATGTGAATTACCCTGATTTGAATATTATACTTTGTACAAATGTATCAAAATATCACATTGTATCCCACAAATATGTACAATTATTATGTGTCAATTGAAAATAATAATAAAACTGAAAACAGAAAAAGGAAAATGAAAGAAAGATTCCCCAGGTATGCCTGGCTTCATCATGGAAACTTTCCAAAAGCAGAGTTTTCTCCAGTTGGTTACTGAAACGGAAGTCAGAGAGCCAAAGCACCAGAAGGATTTGATGTGCGCTGCTGGCTTGGAGACGGAGAGAATTACAGATTACAATGGCCTCTAATTGTTGAAAGCAGCTTGTTGTTGACAACCAGCAAGAAAACAGGAAGTCAGCTCTACAGCTATACAGAACTGAATCCTGTCAACAACAGAAGGGACTTTGAAGCAGATTTTTCTCTACAGCCACTAGATAAGAACTCAGTCCACCTTGACATCTGCCTTCTGAACTCCTGAGACAGGCTGAATCAGGCTTTTAACCCCAGAAATGTGAAGTAAAAAAAATGGATATTTTTGAGCACCTGAGTTTGTGATGATTTATTATGTAACAAAAGAAAACAGAAACTGTACTTCAATTATTGTTAGTATTTGAACTGCATAAAAGATTCAATTCTTTGGGATAATGGTGAGACGGACCAGATCAGTTTGCTTGGAAGATGGAACTGGAATGAAACATTAAAAAAGTTGACTTCTGGCTGGGTGCAGTGGTTCACACCTGTGATCCCTGCAATTTGGGAGGCTGAGGCGGGCGGATCGTGAGGTAAGGAGATCGAGATCATCCTAGCCAACATGGTGAAACCCCGTCTCCACTAAAAAAGAAAAATAAAAAAAAAAAAGTACAAAAATTAGCTGGGCGTGGTGGTGGGCACCTGTAATCCCAGCTACTCGGGAGGCTGAGGCAGGAGAATCACTTGACCCAGGGAGCTGGAGGGTGCAGTGAACCGAGATTGTGCCACTGGACTCCAGCCTGGCGACACAGCGAGACTCTGTCTCAAAAACAAACAAAAAGTTGGCTTCTTTTGGCCTGCCTTCGGAGACTTTGGCAAACCAGTTTAGGACTAGGAGAATAACATGATAGCTTCCCGCATAGGAGAATGTCAAATAGGAAGACAGTTTCCAGTATACCCAGGAAAACCTTTTATGAAAGAAAAACGATTAGAGAATTCCAGGCCATTGAAAATCCAGTTACATTTTAATATTATAGTATACTTGAGAGCTAAATGTGATTAACTTGATTCAAAAAGCAGAAAAGGAGAACTATGGGGAAATAGTTGCATTTAAAAGTAAAACATTATAATCTTTCTTTCTCTTCCTCAGTCCACTTCCAAATAAATGGGCCGGGGGGGGGGGGGGGGGGACCTTGTTTGCCTTCATATTGTGTGGGAGAAATTGAACCATTTCTTCAAGAGATCAATTTATGTGTGACAATATTCTGAGTAGAAAAATGAAACAGTTATGATCAAAACAAGTAATTTCACTGTCTCAAAGCCCCCAGTTCTCTAGTTAAGGACCTGCTCTCAAATAAAATTAGTTTGGTGTTTTTTTCTCAGTCTGCAAATTAAGATCCTTCAAAGGTCAATTAAAATCGTACTGTTGTTTTGCACTGAAGTAAATAAAGAGCTTTAAACATGTTAAAATACTATATAAATTTGAAGTAAATATGAAGCAACATCATTATTTCAAAGGGATGCTAGATAGGTATTTACAGTGAGGTGCAAAGTATTACTCAAAAATAAATTCTCACTGAAATATTGTTGAAATTGTAAGTTCTAAATAAGTATGTATTTATAACTTAAAGTGTAATATATAACTTTCCATTAATGGTAGAAACAATTTATTCTCATTGGACATTCTGCAGTAAGCATTTGTACTGTTGCATCTGTCATATATTATGCAATTAGGCAGAATTTGTTGATAGATTAAAAAGAGTTTTAAAATTCAAAAATACACTGATGATACTCTGAAATAATGAAAATCGTTGGATCTAAATCTGTGAATTAAATGCAAAGATGCTCCAGAAATGATGGAAATAATGTCATAACAGTGTTGCAGTAGTGAACATTCTTTCACACTATCTGATTTCCCATGTAAAATGATTTGTTTGAAATTATCATCTAAATTTGTCTCAAAACTTATCTAAAGTTGGTATGAATTATTTTCTTAATTTCAAAGATGCAAACTCTAAGGCAGAAATGACTTTTACAACAACACTTATTTTACATTTTACATATTATCTTACTCGCAATCACCTCTTCACTTTGTGTGCCATGATATTATTATTACTTTTACAAATAGGGAAATATATTGTTTAAATTATACTATGATTTTTCTCATATAGTACCATTATAGATGGTTGCTTTACAAAAGAAAAAAATGGATAAATTTAAAAAGTGGAATAAAGACAGTAATTTTGCTAACATAAATTATGGTGCTATATGCTCTAAGTCAATCCCAGATCAGTAATACAGGCATTTTTCTTTTTAAAAAAATTTATTTATTTTATTTTACTTTCAGTTCTGGGATACATGTGCAGAACGTGCAGGTTTGTTGCATAGGTATACATGTGCCACGGTGGTTTCCTAAGAGTCTGAATCATAACTGCTGTAGAGAAATGGGTAATAAACAGAAATCTGAATTACTGAGTGATCTGCTTTCCATGGCATTATTAAGCCACACAGAATAATTCTTATTGGTGATAGATATCTAAGATTTTGTAAAATTTTATTTGACTTTAATTCAACTATTAAAAATCAAGTTTACCTCTAGCAGTTTCCTAGAATTTAGACATCACAACTTTACAGATTCCCTCCACCTGAAAGTCTTAACACCTAGTGCCTCTCACTAATCTCTGGTTTCAAGTTTTCCATTCATAACCAGACCATCCCTCTAGAGACACTCTACACAGATGGCGCATTAGGCTGTGGTCACATTCCCCACTCTTCATCCAACATAAACACGAACTTTTCATTTTCCATTTCTTTGAGTCTTCCCTGAGACACTTGCATGTGATAATATAAGTAAATCAATCAGTAAATGATTGTGAATTAAGGTGTCACTGTCCTAGAAACTGATACATATATTAGTAAGTGCTTAATGTTCAAAAAACTGAGACCTCTTCCAGATAAGAGATTGAAGATGGATGAATACATTAATGAATAGATAAGATACCTTAATCTAAACAAATCATGATCACTTTGCGAACTTCCAGCAGGTATTTCAAGAAACACCAAGCCCTTTAACAGCTTTCACATCTCATCACATAAGTGCTCATCCAAGCATAGGGCCATTTCTTCTTGGAATCAAAATGAGGGTAGAGTGTCCAACAGAACATTATGCCCATGTGCCATTTCTGCATCTACCAATGCCTTTTCTTCTAGTTTTGAAGAAATAGTGTATTTATAGATGGCTGTTTTTCACAAGGATGCCTTTCTTTTCCCCAACTGTCTCAGATGTTTGCTTTACCTAAAGATAAATACTGCCAATGCCAAACAACGAGAATAAAGTGATGTTTTCAGTGTTGGGTTATGTAACAGGGAATTTAGAAGTGAGATTGGTCCCAATACAAGCATCGCTTTTCTGGCATCATGCAGTTTTTATCCCTGGAACTTCACATCGTTCTATCTTCATTCATCCTTCTAAGGGACTTTATTTATATTTTCTTCCCTGTAGATAGAACTCATATTTATTTTATTAAAATGTCTATAAACTGCTTCTTTTTCATCTGCTTAGAAAATTAAGGAAAATGTATTAGCTGATTCTATGTAAATTGCTCTAGTTTAGTTTTCATTGAGGATAAATTTGTTTTGAATATCTGCTACGACAATTATATACAGCTACATTTTCAACCCTAATGCATTTTTAATAACTTCCTTCAGCAGCTAGTGATTTGAATTTCAAATTTCTTTCTGCCAAGAAGTTTCTAAAAAGTATATACCATTTTCTAGCAGTTTCACATAAAAATTGATTTATGCTGCAAGATCTCTCTCACAGTAAACATATCAAATGTCTAAATGATACCATTAATACTCATAAGCTAATATACAAAAACTTCTGTGATATGGATGTTCCAGATAGGGCAGAACACAAAGTTAAAGTTGGTAAAGAAATAATTGCATCCTTAGCTTATTTTTTTCAGAAATCTCTCATTTAGGTTGCAAACATTTCATTCATTTGATTGATTATTTTAATTTATTGCTATTGAGTGTTACAGCAGATTTTAGGGTATATCAAAGTAACTGGTTAGTTACATGTTTACGATATTTAAACACTGACAGATAGAACAGTTTGAGAAATCCACACTAGTCTATCTCTCTAAGCCATATTGATAATGAATATTTTTTCCTAATTCTGAAGATCCAATATTTGGACTGGCCATTAATTAGCTAAGAGAAAACAGATTTCACATCTCGCCTTTCTCATAAAAGGAGCTTCCTTTATTTACCTGACCCTCAGAGGCAACTATGACCAAATTTACAACTTAGCCAATGTTCACTTCTGAAGAAAAAGGACTGATGAGTCTAGAAATAGAGCAAGCCATGAGGAATTATGGTTTAGTCCATGATTTTGTAAGAGCAAGAGTACACTGGAGCATAAAAATATTTAAAAACTTCTGTGATATTTTTTGCCTTGATGGCTGATTGTCTAGGCCTTGGACAAAGTAACACCATCTGATCCCGATTGGTGACATTCAAGTCAGCCACAGCCACCTGTCCTGTCCCACGGAGATACCCACAGCCTCCAATAATGTGCTTTCTCCTTCTCCTTTGTAAATATCACAATTTTTAAAGTTTTCTCTTTGGTAAAATAAATATATTCCCTCTTTAGAATTATTACTATTTCCTTGGTATTGATAATTACTATAACCTTTGCGGTTTAGTCTTTTAACATTTATTCCACTAACAGCTACTCATTTAAGTGGTACTCTTCGCAATTTTTAAAATCATTTCTTAGATTAGTTTTTTTTCCTGTCAGGGATCAACTTTTTTTATTTGTAGCTCTCAATAATCTTAGAATTGAAATACCTGTGAAATACCATGGATGTTAATCTAAGGCTGACACCAAACCCCATGTCATTTAGAGAAAAGGGCTTAGTACAAAGTTTAATTTTGCATGGATCTGCTTTTACAGATGGGCTTTGATATACACCCACCTTAACCTTAATTCTACTCAGTAGGTTTCCTGGACAATTTCACTACAATCTCCTGTACTTCTAATTGCTTAATGAAAATATATACCTGAATATACCACAGATGCCTCATACTATGCCAAGGATGACATTTTTCTTCACCAGTGAAAACTGCTCCTCCTCATATGGTAACTGTTTCTGTGAATGGGAAATCATTCATCCACCACCCTGTCTTGAAAAGATCAGAACTTTCATTCCTCTCTCTTCTATTTCCCCTATACATAGTCAGTAACAAAGTCTTTTTAAAAAGTTTTATTTGTATAAATTTAGGGAATACCTGTGCAGTTTTGCTACATGAATATGCTGTGCAGTGGGGAAGGCTGGGCTTTTCACCATGGCCTGAAGAGTGTACACTGTATCCATTAAGTAATTAATTCTACTTGATTGTGCCTGGAAAATGTCACCTGAATCTATCTCCTCCTTTCCATTCACCTACCTTTCTCCATTCAGGACTCTGACATCTATTTTTGGGAAGTGGAAATACTATAATATTAACTAGTTTCTCTGTTACGTAGTGTATTGCCCTATCCATTGGCTGTGACACCACAAAAATGGATTTTTTCTGAAATACCTATTTGAGAATATGACGAAGCATTTTAACCCTTTCACAACTCCCCTATTGCCTAAAGATAAAAACTAAATTCGTAGTAAGCTATTTATACCCCGTTATTGCCCCATGCACTTCTTTCGGGCTCACCTTTCCCACTCTAGGCCTCCTTTCAGAGCCTGCCAACACTAGATGACTCAAATTCTCTTCAAACTGTCGTGCAATGTAGCTTTTCAGTACTTGTGGTCACATTTTTCTTCATATAATGCATTCCCCCCATTATTTTACTTGGTCAAAACTAATTAAACTTAAGAAGTCCCTTAAGTGTCAAGTCCTTGGTAAAGTCCTAGTTGCCAGAAGCAGAATGAACTGTTCCTGTGTACTTTTAATATTGTATTCTGCATTTAATCATATTTCGTTATAGTTAGCTATTTATAAACCTTACTTCAGATTGTAAAATTTCAAAACAATAAGGGTTCATGCTCCTATGAGAACCTAATGCCATCACTGATCTGACAGGAGGTGGGGCTCAGGTAGTAATGCCAGCCATGGGGAACAACTGTAAATAAACACAGATGAAGCTTTGCTCCCTTGTCTGCTGCTGCTCACCTCCTGCTATGCAGCCTGGTTTCTAACAGGCCACAGACCAGCACTGGTTCATGCCCTGGTTGTTGGGAACTGCTGGTTTTAGTCATCCCATTGCCATGGCCAATATTGCTTTGGTGTGACTACATCTGCCCCTAGCCTAAAGCTGCACCCAGAGAAAGGGAGAAGCTGTCATTCACTTGTTTCCAGACCTGACTTTCCCCCACAAATGACTTGCTTTTTTCAGGGACCCGGGGACTTGTTTGTTTTTGTATTTTGTCCAGTGTTAGATAAATGGATGTGCTTTGGTCAAGAACAGGCCGAGGTAAACAGCCTGCATAACTCAGCAGGATTGGAGTGCAGGCGCACAATTCCATGCATTATGTAAACACAGCTATGTAGCCATAACATGGGAAGGTTCATCACCTGGCTCGGAGCCACTGTTATTTGCAAAAGGTATAACTGCCCTGCTGACACTGTGCATATGGCATGCCCAGAGGAAGAAAGAGAGCCAGAGTAGTCTTTGCAAAATATGTTGGTTTTGCAGTCGATCACACATTCCACTAGAATGCAAGCTTTTTCGGGGCAAGACTGTGTCTCACGCATCTTTGAATCCCCAACCAGGAGTGGAATGCCTAGCACAGAGCAGACACTCCATGCCCATCTGTGTCCAAATTACCAATCCTTATAGTGAGGTTAGAGTACTAGAATGTGTCTCTATTTTTTTCAGATAAAAGATAGCTGAGTCCAGAGATAAGATAATAATGCTTCTTGACAATTTTTCCTGTTTCATTTGTAAGTAAAAATAAAGCAAGCTGTACTGGCTAGAGAGCTCCAACTAGTATATGTCACTAACCAGCAGGCAGGAACTCTGACCAGGCATCCAAAGAAGATAGAATATGCTCAGCCCATCAAAATTTTACTCACAAAGTAAATATCATGGGCTCACATTTTTACAACTGGCAGTTCCTCATTAAGTTAGGTTTAACACTATTGCCAAAGTCATAATCATAATTATAACACAAACATACCAGTAAGACTTTAGAATTCAAATAATTGCATATAATTAGATTGAGAAGTATTATACTGGCTGTTTTATGATAGCATATATCACGTAATCTTTAGAGATATAGAACAATTTTGAAATTCATCTACTCATGAGAAAACCAAACATCCATCAGCTAGTAAGTGATGGGACAGAAACTTTAACTTGTATTCTCTGGCAGTAATCTATATTAATATATGGAACACTTCAATGGGTATGGTAGCTCATGTCTGTAATCCCAGCACTTTGGGAAATCAAGGCAGGAGGATTGTTTGAGATCAAGAGTTTGAGACCAGCAACATAGCAAGACCAATGTCTATTTATATTTAAAATATTTTTAAAATTATATATGTGTGTGTATATATATACATATATATATATAGAGAGAGAGAATGGTTCCTAGACAGTTTTACAAACTCAAATTTTAAATGGTTACTAGTTAATATTCATAACTGATAGTAATAAATATTAGTTATTATCAAATAATCTATTTTTCAAAAAGAAATTAGAATATATTACATAAAATAAAATTCCACAAATTCATTACATTATCGAGGAAAGCTTACTCCATGTATGACCAGTGAGAAATTAAAATCTTTACCGAGCATTCTACCAGTAAGCAACACTGTTCTACAACTCTGAGTTTTGATCACGAATCCTTTGCATCACTATAAAATACCTAGCTGTGTTTTGATGTTATCATGAAAGATATACTTAGCATCATTTCGGGGTTATGTTTTACATTCTTTTAATTCTTAGGAAATTGATACTTTATTCCTACTGTTTATGCCTTGTCTCTACACATCGGCATATTTGATGATCCTTTTCTTGTTAAGGAGTTTACAAAACAGCTAATGCAATATACGTTAACAATATCGTTAGCACTGTTAAAGGCAGCCCCCTAAATTTTATCTAGTAAATATTGTTCACAGTTTACATCAAGTAACAAATGCATAATGAACCTGAATAGAGAGAAAATACCTACTCAGCACCTTAGAAAATGATTTGGTTGAGTTATGAGTCATCTCATTTTGCAAAGTAGCAATAAAAATGAGTCTTTGATTTTGCAGAGGTACCACTGGCATTTACAACAGATAATTAAAATAAAGGAGAAAAATAACTTTTGCATTTTGTCAGAAAAGGGCATTTTTCCCAAGCCATTAATTTTTGCCACTGCAGATTTCATCTATCAAAGAAATATCTCCACAAGTCCTCAAGAGCCCAGTTATTCCCCAGGGACTCCCAGGACTGTGACTTACCTTATGAAAGTTTCTGAAATAAGCTGCCTTTTCATCTGGAAATTTTTCTAGCCTTCTGGGCCCTTTGCTAGAAGCCTTCTTGAAAACCAACCAGCATCGTCTGAAAATCTGAAAGCAAATAAAAGAATCCCATTATTCATATTTTTACATGAGTTTATGACATCAGGAGTTTATTTATTCAATTCATCCATTTTTTAAGTGTACTTCACAGAGAGGAACTGTTTTTGATTGACAAGCATGTTCTTAATTAAGATTACAGTTTTTTTTTGAATACGATATTTCATGTAAAATAAGTTTTTCTGAAAAGATTTTGTTTTGACGTTTTCACTGTGCTGGCTGGCTTTAGTAGTCTTTAATATAATGAAATCATCTGGATATCAATATCATAAATTACTTATCACCATCCTAGTGACAGACAATGTCTCCATCTTCCATGCTAGTGCAATGGCAGGTTAATAAAGTTAAGTGAAGCACTTACATAATATTACATTTTCTATCTTAAAAAAAAATCACATTTGAAAATTATGTTGTAGAACTTTAGATTTTTAAAAATGGAAGTTTATTAATGTAAAAGCAACAAGAAATATATTTTTATTATGAGCACATCTGTCTCACACTTTTTAACTTTTGTAATAGGGAATATTTACAAAATGCTTATGTGCAATAAATTAAATTTTATATACATATTTAATCCTCATAATGAAATGAGATAAAGATAAAATAGGCATTACTTTCAGGATAAAGTTTGTGCCAATGTCAGGATTTGAACACACACAGTCTGAATCTTAAGCTTTGATTTTAAAAAAACAAGACTACTAATTATACTAACACAAACCATAATTTCTGAACCTTGCCTTTATTTTACAGGACTGATTACTATTGGACCTGTAGATTGTTCATTATCTATTTTCTACCATATCACATTCCCTCAACAGGTATGTTTGAAGACAAGGTAATAAAATAAATCTTTTTTTCCAGTAATTGAAGAAGTCTAAAAATGCAAATTGGCCACAACTTTTAAATTTCAAAGTTTAGTGTATTCTTTGCTGGTGGATAATTTCTTTACGCCCATAAGGAAACTTCTGAAATCTAGATCACAATATTTCTCTTCTATATCTTCATTTAAATTGCAAAGTTGTCACATTATGTTTGTTTTTTTTTTTACAAATATAGTCCAGATAATATAATTCTTTTGAAGTGTGCATTGCTTATTATTCACTAGAAGAGTCTTTTCCATGTTAAAAGGCATTCTTGCAACTATCACATAAAGGCCTCTCATTATAAAAGTAGAACAACCAAGCATACACATACTTTGATTTTACTCTTTCTTTCTTACATCCTCTTCAGGAGTCTTGAAAAGCATGTGCAGGATAATCCTGAACTTCCTGCACACACGAACATGCCTCTCCTCTGCCTGGATCAAACGCCTCCTAACCATGCACCTGAAAATTATGAACTAAATTACTCCTTTAGAGCACCTGGTGTTCTTTCTACATACAGCTCCTGTATTTCACACATAATATTGCAGTTATGTGCTTATTTAGCCCCTCACTGAGCCTCACCCCCAGAGTGAAATGTATTTAAAAAAATAGATGATTAGAATATGATCAGCATATGGTTTATTTAGCTTTAATTAACTTAATTCTATATAGATTTATTTAGTGCTGTAGAATTCTGCTTTTGAACTTAAATGGAGTAATTACATTTCAAGTGGTAACAGATTTTGGAAATGCAAACATCTAAGAAGAGACAGTTTGGTATAGTGGAAACTTAATAGAACTCTAGAATCAGACAGACATAGGTTTACATTATGGCCATGCCACTTACTAGCTGTGCAACCTTACACAAATTACTTAATGTCTTAGCTAATAAAGAAGAGTACCTCATGAAACAGAGGGAGAATTTACCAAGATGGGCTTATGTTCTAATACACAGAATACTCTCCACAAGGCTCAGCCATTTCTCAAGCTCCTTTTTCTTATAAAGTAGGTACAATTTTCTGCACAAGACAAAGCCATACGAAGGGATACTTTTTTCCTGATGATATACAATTCTAACAAATATTCAGCTTCAAAATATTCAGATGTAAATATTTTGCAACCAGAAAAATTAGAGCACCATATAATTTTTTTTTAAAAAAATAGAAAGCATATTAATGATCTCCCAAGTACGGATAGTGAAACTACAAATATTGGACTTGGAATTCCAGCTCAGCCCCTTGCTGGAGCCACATAACTTTGGGCAAGGCATTTACCTCTCTGAGCTTGTGTCCTTAAATTAGCTTGAAGACAATTAAGTGTTAAGTGTTAAAAAATTAAGTATATAAAGCTCATGCCGCAGTGCATAGAAGGTAGTCAATATACACAGGGTATTTTAATACAAAATGGATAAAATGCTCTTAGCAACAGACCTTGTTTAGCACACCTATAACCATTGTTGGTATTTACATGTACTGTACAAATTATTGCTTGCATCAATATCGTTTTAAAGATTTCAAATGATTTTCATAATTATGAGAATTATGTATAATATCAATAAAACCATTTATTCCATTGAATACACATATGAGTTCCTGCTATATTTCACAGTAGTTTGGAATATCTGTTAAGCAATATAACTCTTTATATTGACATTCACTAATATACGACCGAAAAGAAAGGAACAAAAAATTGGCGCCAAATTTGGTTTTCCTAAAATTGCTCTCTTCACCATACAGCATGAAATAATTTTTGGGCAGGACAAATCATTTCACTCAGTCTTTAGTACAATTCATACCTTTGTATTAGAATGCAAGATATTATATCGTAATGCTGAAAAACATAGTTTTTTAGTCACAAAAATTTAATTTTTAGTGCAGTTTCTGCTATTCATTAAACAACTTCACTTGCAGAAGTTAAATTAAGATCAATATACCTCATGAAGATGCTCTTTGAGGATTACAAGACATAGCCTGAAGAAAGCATCTAGCATGTAAATTTGAAAAGTAATCCACAAACTCTTACCTGAAACTCTTGGGTTTCTGATACTGCCATGACTGAACTGCATCCCCACAGAATTCATCTACTGATGCCCTAACTCCCAAGGTGCTAGTGTTTGGAGATGGGGACTTTGGGAAGTAAGTAGGGTTAGATGGTCATGAGGGTTGGGCTTTGATCATGGGATTAGTGCTCTTACAAGAAGACACAGGAGAGAACTTGCTTTCTTTCTCTCTTCTTACTCAGAAGAGGTCATGTGAACGCACAGTGAGACTATGGCCATGTGCAAGCCAGGAAGAAATTCTTCACCAGAACCCAACAGGGTTGGCACCCTCATCTCAAACTTGCAACCTCCAGAACTGTGAAAAAAATAGATTTCTGTGGTTCAAGCCACCATGTATATGATATTTTGTTACAGAAGCTGGAACTGACTAAGATACTTTAAGGATCTTTTTTTAAAACTAGCAGTGATGGTAGGATAGTGCTGGTTGTGGTAGTTGTCAGAGTAATAATATTGGGAAAGTAAAAAAACAGTTACCTGAATCTACGATTTGAGAGACTGCTAACAGAAAATGAGTATTATCTGCAAAGTGGGATGTATAGAGATTATCGATATTTGATATTTTAGCTATTCATTAATGGATTTGGAGTCTTAATTGAGAAGTAAAATTGAGACTCAAATCCCTAGTAATATAGTTGTTGTCTTTTTGTATACAGCAATGCTTTCCCCTGTACTCTCTGTCACTTTGTTACTCATAGCTTGGGAACAATCTTGATGTTAAATGAAGCCTCACAATATTTGTGGAAATATGTAAATACACATACTCGCTGACTGTAATTCCCCATCTGATGTTACCATAGTTATTTTCTATTAAACAGTGAGCTAAACATGAGCCAGAAGGCATAAGTATTTCTATTTAGGCACTCAATATTGTTTTAAAATAAACCTAATAGATAATAAGGAGGAACTAGATTTAATATTTTTGACAATGTCTTCTCTCTTTGCTATTACATTAAGAAAGGCAACCACGCAGAGATAAGACTGATTTTTACAGATTCTATGGAGTAAACCATTTACCAAGTTGAGGTCCTTAAGTTATTATTATTTTTTATCTTATAATAAGTTTAGGTTTATAAACAGTTGTCAAAATGGTGGAGTTCCGGTATACTCTATACAGCTTCCTCTAATATTAGCATCATATATAGCAATGGTAAATTTTCAAAATGAATGCACTAAAATAATATTGGTCAAATACTATTAACTAAAGATTCTGCTCAGATTTTGCCAGATTTTTCTCGTCCTGTTCTGTTTCAAGATCTGACACAGGATACCAAGTTGCATGCAGTTGTTCTGTCTCCTTAGTCTCCTCTGATATGTGACACTTTGTTTTTCGTGACCTAAACAGTTTGGAAGTCTAATGGTTAGGTATGTTGTACAATGTTCTTCATTTTTGTTTGTCTTAATTAAGTTATGTTTGATGTTTTAAAAGTCTAATAAAAATCTCATAATCAAATAATGAAAGCATACACTTTATTAGGGAATACGAATTCACCATGGCTATGGACTAGTTATATTTTGATCAGATTCTGGCTGAATTTAAACTTAAAGTAGCAAAAAAAAAAAAAAAATTAATAAATGCAGAGTTCCATCTTCTACCCCTCTTTGGACACAGTTTTTCAAAGTATTTTGCTTTTTAATGGAGTAAAATAATAAAAAGGGCGCTGGTGGGGAGAATTTGCAAGTGTCATTCTGTGTCAATGTAAAATCAAATTAAGCATGAGTCAGCATACTAAAAGCCGCCTCCGTACCAGAAGTATAAAATAAGCAGAAGTACAAGGAGATCACCTTTTTGCACTCTTCATCAAACCAGATTTTATTAGTGCATTAGGATCTGCTTTAGGCCCCGTAACTGATGCCTTATGTGAGAGTGCTGGAGACATTCCAGGACTGAACAGCAGAAATGACTGCCTGAGACCAGGAAATCACTCCTTGGAGAGAAAAGAATAATAAAGGAATAGGTTTTATTTTGCTTGTAAATGAAAGATACAAATTCTTTGAGTACATGAAAGAGCACTACATAAATGAAATGCGGTACCTTACTTTTATTTGCATCCCATGAGAATGGGACATAAATTAATGACCTCCATTAGCAGTAGGTGGGAGGAGATGGGGCAGTCTCTTCAGGTACTACCTGGCTCTTCAAAGGCACCTCAAGGTACAGAGACCATTTGGCTGGTTAACAACAGAACCTACTGCTTACAAGAAAACGTACCTTCCCAGTGTCTGTCTTATAGCAGATGACATTCCTGCCTTCCCCATCATTTCAGGATGCTGTACCACTTTATCCTGGGGGATTAACTGATTTCACTTTCTCATTCAAAACTATCTCCTAAACATGCCAGTTATTTCATCATAACAGGCTCCTAGGTGCCCCTCCGATTCTCATATAGAAAATTCCATGTCGTTGTTAGGACTCCAGGAATTCCCAGGATCACAGCTGGTCCACACCTTCAGCTTTCCACTGTGTTAACCAGCCAGCCAGCATGCCATAATTAAATACCTTCTTAATCCCCTTCCACTTGATGAAAACCATTTTACCGCATAGCAAATCTCTTTTCCTTAGTTCTTTCTCCTTTTCAAGGTGATTTTACACAAAGGATATCCTGTTTCCATTTAAGACTCACTGTGAAGTAGGTGGCAGATTTCTTGGCTTCAGTTCATAGCCATAATTACGTTATTTAGCTAGGACTCATTCACAAGCTCTGCCTTAACCAGAAGTTGAATTTAATGGGCCTATTTTATCGCAAACTGTTGACCTTATGAACCCTGCACTTCAAGTAGAATTTTTGGTTAGAAACTCGGAAGAATTTTCAATTATAGAAGTTGTCAAACCTGAGAGTCCACTGCTCTAAAGGGGGTGTTAGAAAGTTTGTTCCTTTAGATTTAGAAAATTATAGAAGGAAGTGTCATAGCTGGAGTGGCTAAGTTTGTGTTCCCTTCTGAAAGCAAGATACCATATGAATGACATCTTGGGGAATAAGATTTAATTATTAATTTATAACTGTGTATCAGACGAACACATCAAGACAACAAATAAACAAATAAGCAAAGCCCATCCAGAAGAGTTATTTGCAGGTTTACGTTATGAGTAATTCCAGCTACTTGGTCTTAAGTGTTTGCCCTTTGACAAAATGTGTGTAGTACTATTGAAAGACACACGTGGTTTGTGTAAAAAAGTAGTCAGTGCACAGGATTAACTTTAATGCACTGATGAGTTTAGCTATCTTTTCAATAGAAAAATGAGTTTTGCTCTATCTTAATACTAGCTTATATTTAATGGCTGTTAAATAGATTCAGAGATAGATACACAGATAAATATAATGCTACAATCCCTCTTATTCATTCATTCATTTATTCAAAAAGTACTTGACAGTTCTACATTATCTGGATAGAGTAATAAAAAATAATTTAAACAAATAAAATAATAACAAAAACCAAGTTTCTGCCCAGATGAAAACAAAGTTCCAGCTGCATGAAACTACCATTTCAATATGGTAGATGGGTGGACAGCAAATAAATAAGCACATTTGTAAATAGTTTTTTGTTTTTGTTTTTGTTTTGCTATGTGCTATGGAGAGAATTATGCACAGGATGCAGAAGGGAACATTGGGTGTGGTGAGCAAAGGCTCAACCCCCAAGGAGACTTTTAGGAGCAGCATTAGAGAACATGAAAGAATGAGTAATGCAGACATCTGAGGAAAGAGCCTTTCAGTCAGAGAGAATTGCACATGCAAATACCCTGATGTGGGAGCTTCTGAACTGCTTCAAGAGCTGCAAGGGGCCAGTGTGGAGGGCAGGGAATCAGAACAAGGTGGCTGGAGTTCAGAGAGACAGGGACAAGTCAGGTCTGGAAGGGATCTTGGCTTTTACTCTGATGCCATTAAAAGCTCTAAGCAGTGAGAGAACACAATAGAACTTAAATCTTAACAAAAAGGAACTGATGTAACTATATTAATATCAAAGTCTACTTTAAGGCAAAATGTATTATTAGAGATGGAGACACTTTGGAATGATCAGAGGTTAATTCAACAGGATGTGTAAACTCCTCTGAGTTTATATGCATTCATGAATGTAGCCTCAGAATTGTAAATCAGAATTGACAAAAACCGACAAGGCCAAGATAACGTGTTTTCTTTGTTTGTTTAAAATGTCAGTATCTGCTAGAATGATCATATACAAATCAGGAAAGATACACAGTATCTGAGCAAAAATTTTATCAAATTGATTAAATAGATCTCTGCAGAACACAGTATCCAATGATTGCATAATACAAATTATTTTCAAGCTCACACAGAACATGAGAGAAACTGATTATATATTTGGTTACAAACCAGAAAATTCAAAGGATTCAAATAAGATTGAGTAACAAGATGGGAAGACTTGCTATGTAGAATACCAAGACCAATTAGAAGATACAGTAATTAAGATGCTGCAGAATCAGACAAATACAAATAGATCAGTGGAACAGAACTGTCAGTAAACACATACATGGATATCTGATTTATGACCAAGGGAACACTTCAAAGCAATGGCAAAAGACTTTTTAATAAATAGCTCTGGAATAGTTGGATAAATATTTTGAAAACAAAGTGAAAATTGATCTTTTCCTGACATGATATCCCAAAATCAGTGGTAGGTGTATTCTTTTTTTCTTAATGTAAAAAAAGACTACGCCTATTTAAAAAAACTGCTACAATGCCCACTTAACAGGACTTTTGATCTTTAAAGCATGTTACTCTTCTCCAAAATGGTGACACTTACATTTTCAGTCTTAGGAATCGGGTGGATCCTTAATGTTCATGTAAAAGTTCCAGTAATTAAAGCTTTTTGAAGAAAATATGTTAATTAGTATGTCAGTGATTTCAAAGTGGGGAAAAATAAGACACAAAACATTACTGTAAGAGAAAATAAGCTGAAATACGAATATAAATTTTTATATATTAGGAAAGAATTATCAGAGAATCAAAAACCAAGGAATTGATTAGAAGATACTTGTCACATACATAACTGTCGAATAGGTACATATCCAGAATACATAAAGAATCCAAAAAAAGAAGACAGACAATCCAGTTTTAAAAACAGCAAGATACTTGAGCAGGTGCTTATAAAAAGGAGCTATATAAATGGCCAATAGACTTATACAAAATGCTGCTCAATCTCATTCACACTTAGGAAAACCTGAAGTAAAAGCACAATGAGACATCAATTCATTTCCAACAAAATGGAGAAAAAAATAAAAATACTGATAATATCAAGTGTTGGTAAGGACATGGAGCAATGGAAGTCTCACACTCTACTGGAGAATGTGTGCACTGGGTGACTTTGGAAGACACACACCCGGAATCTAGCAATTCTGCTAACAATTTACATAGACTCTAGCAATTCTACTCCTGGTTATGAACCCAACAGAAATATCTGTACATTACACAAGAAGAATGGCCATTATAGCGTTATTCACGTAAGTCTCAAATGCAGAAGTTGTGATTGATATATACAGTTGAACACTAGGCAGCCGTCAAAGAAATTCATGAACGATGGTAATGTACAACCTCACAGGCAAATCTCAAAAACATTATGTTGAAGAAAATAATCCAGACGCAAAAGAAAGCATGATGCAAGGCTTATTTCTGTAAATTCCTCAAATTGCCAAAACTCAGCTATACTGTTCAAAGATGCATACTTAGGTGACTAGTGTATAAAGAGTGAGAAAGTGGCTTCCATGGTAATCAGCACAGCGATTCATTTAGTGGGAGGTCCTGGTGTGAATGGGAAGGAAATGAGTTAGGACTGGGGTTTCTTCTTGGCTACTAACAAAGTTCTGTTTCTTGATCTGGTTGGCATGTACACTAGTATTTGCTTTAAACTCTCCATTTAGTCATTTTAGTCTCCATTTGTGTCATTGTCTCTATGAGTGCCTTCATTACAATTTTTTTAAGTTTAAAAATATCACATGTTGAAGTTTATGCAGATGTTATGAGACCCATTTTGGTTTTCTCCTTATTTTTGCTCCCTATTTGTAAGAAAAAGTGATATAGGAACAGACAGAGACAGAGGAATTGATCCTTTGCTAGGATTTTCAAGGATAGCAGAAGGCAGTCCCTGCTACATGTGCTACAAAAGGTGTTATGACAAGTTAAGATGCAGGCATCCCAGAAGTACTGACATCTAAGGTGCTCAAGTTTCTAAGGAGCCCCAACATCTTTAGTTTATCTGTTAAAAGAAATAAGCAAATGACTGAATTTTCAACTGGAGTCTGGAGTGAATATGAAAGTGGTTGTTCTGGGGCTTCTGAAGGGACACAAGCTGGGATTCTACCTAGGAAAGGGTGTTAAATCCACACCTGTTGAGCAGGGAGAACCTGTGCTGGGGGCTTCACATACAAGGTCAGGCAATCCTGGCCACAGCCCAGAAGGGTAAGTAGGTCTAATCCACTTAAGTAATTTGGCAAAGATCACAAAACCAAGGGGTGCTACCAAAATTCTAATGCATTTGTTTGTCTGCAAAGCGTCTGTTTTCAGCCCATCTCTGTGGCCCCCCCGTTTCCACATCATAATATCTCTAATCTAAACTGTGATGTACCAGAGGTGGTAATTAAGCATACACTTCAACAATGGATGCACAGACAGAAGGCCATGATTTATCTCTCTTTATTCTTGTGTGAAATAATGAACTTATTTTCAATACTTAGTCTTTAGAATAGACTTAGTGTATGCACAACTGTTACGGATTTCATTATAATTTGACTTTGTTCTCCAGTCAACGTTTTATTATCTTTCTTGGTAACCTATTAATTGACTTATGATCAGGCACAGCAATTATTTTCCCATCTGCAGCAACATAGGCATTCAAAATACGTTTGGGATGAATAGGGATGAAGAAATTGATACTTTAAAATCACAATGTTAAATCTTAAAATATTATGGATTTTAATCTTAATTTTTATCTCCTTTTTGTTAAAATGACATATACTACCAAAAAGCCAATTAAAGAATATTTTAAAATTCTACTACTATCCAGAGAAAAATATTGCTAGTATTTTGATAGACAGCCTTCTAAAATTAGCACACCACATCTCTGTGCGCACACGCATGCACGCACACACACATTTTCTATATGAATACAGCTTTTCAGAGTTCCACTTTCATAATTCATTCATTCAGCAAACATCTTATGAATATTTGCTATTTTCCAGGTACAATTCCAGTTGCTTAGTGTCAAGTAGTGAATGAAATGAACAAGAACACCTGCCATCCTTGTCTTCATGATGTTCACCTCTCAGTACAGACACAAAGACAAAATAAAAAAATAACTGAATAACATGCAGATTATCATAAAGAACAACCAGTATGAAGAAAATTAAGAGAATGGGAAGTGGAAGTCCTGGAGGAAGTAATCCTCTTATTCACGTAGCAAATGTTCTGAACTTCATGCCTTATCAATAAATACACGTGTATAATATCATTTTAATGGTAACTTATGGATGTATTTATGTATTAAATATTTCCAAACAGGTTCCTATGGAAAAACATTTATAAATACAAATTTTGTTGATATTGTCACTACAAAATGTAGAACAAACATAGATAATATAAATTTATATGTTTAGTATAATTCTTGCTATATTAAAATTCATCTTTAATATAGTATATTTAAGATGTTTACCTATTTATTAATATATTTCCAAATGTCCTAAACCAAGTTCTTAAAACATGGAGATTTATTTTTCCAAAACACTCTGAGCTCTGACATCTTGATTAATATATAAAAATCCCTAAGTATTTTTGTGCTTTACTTGTCCACAAGACAGTGAGTTTCTAAAGTGTAGAAACAGTGTCCTTTTAATTTTTGTCCAGTAAATCCTCACTATGTTCCAGGAAAGTGATTTTTTAAAATCCTTTTCTAATTTATATAACAATCATCCAACAAATAATTTGCTCAGCAAAATGTAGGTGAAATCTACTTGCCTTTCTTGAACATGATTGGGCTTGCCTGAATAGCCAAGTATGTGAACTGGGGTAATGCATTGCACAATTATTTTTTATTTATGGGGACTTCAATACATTTTAGAAGTGATTTTCGAAACACAGGAACATTAACAATCAATTTGGAAAATTCAAAATGTAAATACATCTTTGCAAAGAGTGAAACATTAAAAACAATACACATAGTTTAAAATCAGACAGTTTTGCTAAGAGTGAAATTTTGATGTTTGTTTCAATATATGAATTTCCTAAAAGCCACTGGCATAAGATGAAAAATAACAGTGATTTTCTTTATATAGCCACTGAAGGCTTTCCATTACTTGAACTGTGTAGTGCTTCTAATCTATATACAGTCTTTACCTTTTTTATTGACATATCCTTCTGGATTTCCTGAGCAGAGGAACCTTAGTCTTTTACACTGTATGTGTCCATTCTTTTTCCAATTATTGTTTGTATTTCAGATATTTATCAGACAGTATAAATATTACCTGCCCTACTTTTACGTCAATGATTTATGACTACATGATCAAGATATTTATTAAATAAAAGGTAGTTGTTGAAAATTAAAACCCCTATATCTTGTTGATTGCAGAAAACCACATTTCAAAAATACACAGCACTGTTTTCTTCAAACTGTAGAATTCAAATACAAAAATATTAAGCCAGTGATTATTAGATAGCCCAGGCACAAGCTTCACAATGCCTAAAATGTCCTTGAAATATTACGCATAGATTTTTTGTACCTGTTTTATTTTCTCAGAGAAATGAATTTATAACTTCAACTCATTCTCAAAGGAATCATTTTCTGTCCATACACTAATTACTGTATCTTTACAACAGAAGAAAAGCATTCTTTAAAAATTCAACGTCATGCTTTCACTAATAATGTTTTTTTCCGTTCTACTGCTTTGATTAAATTAGTATATTTTTAAAAGTACGGTAAATGTTACTTCCTGTAAATAAGTTAAGATTTAAAAAAACTCCAGCCTGGGCAACATGGTGAAACCCTGTCTCTACTAAAAACACAAAAATTAGCCGGGCATGGTGGCGCATGCCCCTAATCCCAGCGACTCAGGAGGCTGAGGCAGAAGAATTGCTTGAACCCCAGAGACAGAGGTTTCAGTGAGCCAAGATCGTGCCCCTGCACTCCACACTGGGTGAGGGAGTGAGACTCTGTCTCAAACAAAACAAAAACAGAAACAAGAAAACAAAACAAACAAATAGAAAAACCTAAGAAAAGAAACTGTCAACATATATTAGGGAAAACATAATGATGTAACTTGTTCTCATATATATGAAGTAAAATAACTCTTAGCTCTCTGCCAGGCGCGGTGGCTGACACCTGTAATCCCAGCACTTTGGGAGGCCGAGGCAGGCGGATCAGGAGGTCAGGAGATCGAGACCATCCTGGCTAACATGGTGAAACCCCGTCTCTCCTAAAAATACAAAAAATTAGCTGGGCGTGGTAGCGGCGCCTGTAGTCCCAGCTACTCGGGAGGCTGAGGCAGGGGAATGGCGGGAACCCGGGAGGCGGAGCTTGCAGTGAGCCGAGATCGCGCCACTGCACTCCAGCCTGGGCAGACTCCATATCCAAAAAAAAAAAAAAAATTAAACTCTTAGCTCTCCAAATACTTCATAATTTTCTTCATATTTTTCTAAAGATGCTTTCTCAAACTGTGCTTAACACCATTCTATACTGATGTACATGCTGAGTAAAGCAGCCAAGGTTCCATGTATAAATGATTCTGCAAAATGCTGGATTAAACAAAGTTAAATTATTGTTTACTCAGGGAATCTCAAAGCATTTACAATGCATTGAGAGGGAGGAAACATATATATTGTTTCTCAAATTAATTAAATACAGCATCTTTGTTTTTATTCTATGTTTTGTTTTAGTTTTGCTTTATTTTTTTCCCATGGGTACTTTTATCTTATCCAGAGTTGTTCAGTATTGGAAAGTATCAGAAATTTTCACCAGTGCTACTTTCCAGGAACATTTTCATATAGACATTTTTTTGTGTGTCTGAAAATGTATGGAAGGTTGTTGTTTACATATACCTAAAAATTATGACTTTGCTTCTTAGTAACAGAATTTTGTAGATGTAGAAGAGGTTGAATTTTAAAACTTTTATGTATTAAAGAAATAAGTAACCTTAGGTAATCTATGATTATTTTTTGTCAAAAATGTTTGTAAAATTTTGGATTGACTATGTTCAAATATTCTGAAAATGCAAGATGATTACACTTTATAAACTTAATAAAATTAACATTTCTAAAGTATGGCATGTAGGAAGTATATTAAAACTGGATATAGCTATTGTTGTACTCTTACTTATTAATATAGCTTTAAGAAGTAGTAGCTATTAGCATTAATTTCCTAGGCTAGATAGGCAAAAATAAATAAATAAAAACTCTCCTCCATGTTTTCTTAGATAAATCTAATAAATAAGTTCATTCAAATAAAAAATGTACTTTGTTTCATTAAGCTCTACAGACTGAGTGCTTCAAGATCTGATTTCCTGACGGTAAAATGAGTGCCTATCTTGCATAGGCATCAATTTTCCTTAAGGATCGTCAAGTAAAGATCTTTAACAAACTCTCACTTCATTAACACACCACTTGATGAGTTGAGATACAAACTGCTTTATGGAAATTGCCACCAAAAAGTGTGGATGCAACTACTATGCCCAAATTAAGCCATTCAATTTTTAAAAATTAAATGCCTAATCAAGAACTAGGAAAGGACTGGATAAATGGGGTAATGGATTACGAACTTTAAAACTTAAGTTTCACGATAAGAATTTGTAGAAGGAGCAGAGAATCTGCAACAGCCCACCTCATGCATTTTCTTACTGTCTGATTATATCATTATGGTAGTAATGTTAGAAATGTTATTAGATAGCCCAGAAAGTCTTATTTCTATTAGAAAGTCCTTGTTCTTAAATTGGAAACCAGTCTTGAAGGCGAATCACCCATTTATTCTGGCACACTGAAAATTTCAGCACAATTGCAACTTTTCATGTCTGAAAGCCCAAGTGACAGCCAAAAATAAAAGTAAATCGAAAGGAGTGTAAAGAAAGAAAAAGGGTTTACAACTTACCTTCCTCCTTCTAAGACCTAGGGAATCTAAGGCCATTACGGGGTCTGTTTGGGATTAAACCAATGAAGAACTCTCTACTTCATGTACTTAGTTATCGATAGATTTTTGTCCCAAAGCAGACTCCTTTGAAAATACCCGTTTGGACAATCTTTCTATCCTTTCATTTGAAGAAGACAAATCGACTGCAATAAGAAGTATGTTTTAAAATCAAGAGTAAAAGAAATGTCAAGATGTAAACTAAATGATGTTTGAGACCATGGCACCTTGCAGCCTTAGGAACTAATCCACTCTGGGTGTATGAACAGAAGCTTTTCATCTCATTGCATGAACAAGTCATGAAAGCTTCAGAGGCTCGAAAGCCCGTGGAAGAAATAGCTTCAAGAATGACTGATTTCAAATGTACAAAGCTCCCTTGAAATGAAACATCTTAAGCAAGTGTTTTTACTCAGAAAAAAAAAAAAAAAAAAAATCAATCTCTGAAACTGCAAAATGTACAGTGTTTCTTTCCTACTTTATATTTTAATTTTTATTGTTCTTCCAAATTTAATTTTGTGTAGCGCTAAATAACTTGACTTGGAGGGCTTCTATACTTGTTTTAATATTATTTTAATTTTATGGTTTAACCTAACTTTTTCTCTTGGGTCAACATTTTGGTCATCACTTTCATAGGGTAGCAGCAACAATCTTGACTTTCAGTAATAATAACTAACATCTTAATTTCTTCTGTTTCCCACCATTGTAAAGTGACTTACAAACATTAACATAGTTTAAGCCACACCCAAATCCATCAAGACAGGCAATACCATGATCCCTGCTTAAAAAATGGGACAGTCAGGCAGAAAAGAGAAGCAGCTTAAAGTTTGGCATAATACTAAATTATTGTTATAGTTTGCTAAGTTGGTTTCCAATTTAAGCTTTCTCTTCTCCAAACTGTTCTGTAAACCACAATAATCACACTATTGCTTTTGTAATTTCATGGCACCTTTGACAGTGTCCAGTTGTCTAGCAGGTAAATTCTAACTGCCTAAATTCCACACACAAGGCCATCCACACCATCTTAATTCTGCCTTTCTGGACTAACTTCCACTTCTTTTTACTCAAACTAAGCTCTAGGGACTCACAAGTACTTGCCAACTCCCTTTCTTTTTAAAATTATTTATGTATCTATTTATTTATGTTTAAGACAGAGTCTGTCACAGTCAGCTCCCTTTCTTTTGCTTTCCAGGTATCCTGATAGCTGGCCATTACTTTTTCCTATCAATACAGAGTATTCAAGGAAGGAATTGTTTGGCAGATCAAGCTTTACTGTTCATTGTAATGCCTATGGGTTCCATTTTCCTATGCTCTATTTGCCACAAATATGACCATTATCATACTCTGCTGTTTTTGTAAGTCAGCATATAGTAGTTTCATTTCTCCTGTGAGAGTGCATGGTTGTTGAAGGTAAAACTTTGTATGTCAAACAGCTTCTGGCACGATGTGTTCCCTTCATGGCTCAGTACACATTCATGGGAGGCATAAACTCATGCCTTAGATTCATAAAAGACCAGTATCAATTATTTCAAACCTAGATACATGCAATTATAAACCTTAATAACACTTTCATACCTATTTCCAATAAAATATGTCTCATAAATGATTGGAAATGGTTGGATTTTTAAAATATATAATAATGTACTCAGTCTTTGTGGATAATATATATACATCATCAATGTACAGATCCCACCCACTGCTGCTCCCTTGCTTTAAGGCTTATATATTAAGCCATTATGAAAGGCATCAATTTCCCCATCACAAGCAAGTACATATTTCTACTTAGGAATTATTCCAGAGCATGAAAGCAAATTACAGTAGTCTGCAATTCTGATGGCTTAACTTACAATTCAAATTATACAGTAAATACATGTTGATGATGGGGGAACCTCATGCTTATATTTGGGTAAAATAAAACTCATAGTTGTTTTCAAGAAGCAAACAGTTTTGGGAAACAAAAGAACACATAAACATACTAGTAAGTAAGTTCAGAAAAGTGTTATGATATGCATTTTATATATTATGATATATGCTAGTAGGATAACATACACACTCTTTTTTTCCTCCCCCACTCAAATTAGTGCAAGAATTAGCATTAAACTTAATAGTAAATTTCTGCCAATGAGGATAACAACAAAGATTCTCTAACAGAACTATGATTTGTGTGGTAGAAATGCTAACCAATGCAATTACAAAAGAGAAAGAAATGAGAGAGAGAAATATTAGAAAGTAAGAGCTAAAATAACTTTAAGTGAAATGCTTACATGTTTAAAAACCCAACAGAATCAACTAGAATCTACAACAAAGCATAAGGTAATTAATTTCACTAAGTAGGAGTTAATAAAATTAATTATCAAAAGTTTATAATCTTGAATATACAAACCATAATCATTGAAGAAGTATGATGGAAGAAAAAACTTCATTTACAATGGCCACATAAATGTTAAGAAGTCTAGAAATACACCCACAAAATGATTATTAGAAGACATTTCTGGAGGAAACAGATTATGATTTAATGCAAGGATCCACCAAGATTGTGGACAAAAGGTAAATTCTCCCATTAAATTTTGAATGCAGTAAACGTTAAATCAGTCCCTTGGGACTAGACACATTATTTAACTAATGGTAAAATAAGAAATATCCAGTAAAACTCAGAAAAATAAATACAATGGTGGGGAGACCAAACATATATTAAAACATAATGCCTCAATAATTAAAACAGTATGGCAATGGCACATGAGTAATCAGAACAGAAGAGCAAAGAAAATCTGGAAAGAGGATATGATGATAAAGATGGCATCTCAAATCAATGCAGGAATCAATGCAGGATGGATAATGAACATTGATATGGTTAGATTCTGTGTCCCTACCCAAATCTCATCTTGAACTGTAATCCCCATATCCCCACATATTGATGGCAGGCCCTGGTGGGAGGTGACTGGATCTTGGGGGCAGTTTCCCCCATGCTCTTCTGAGGAGATCTGATGGTTTTATAAGCATTTGACAGTTTCTCCGACATGTGCATTCTTTCTCCCTCCTGCCGCCTTGTGAAAGACGGTGTCTGCTTCCCCTTTACCTTCTGCTATGATTGTAAATTTCCTGAGGCCTCCCCAGCCATGCAGAACTGTGTCAATTATAGCTCTTTCCTTTATAAATTACCCAGTCCCGGATATTTATTTATAATACTGAGAGAACAGACTAATACAAACATATTTCATTTGAAAAATATATATCAAAATTGCATACATGTGACTTTGGACCATCATTTCCACATTCTAAAAGTAACAACTTAGACGCATCTGCATTCATAACAACGTTAAGTGCATAAGTTTTGTATTATAGAATTGTTCATGTAGCAAAACCTGCAAAATAAAATTAGCCATTAAAAAGAATTTGTTAAATAAACAATGGTACACGCACTTACTGGAATAAGAAGAAAGCTTTCTATATACTGACATGAAAATCTATCCAGGAAGAGATGTATATCCTGGAGGATATAGATGTATATATCCTGCAGTCGCTGTGCTTGTAGTCCCAGCTACTCGGAAGGCTAAGACGGGAAGATCACTGTATGTGGGGGAAAAAGCTATTTTTGTATGAGAAAGAAAAATTAAAAATATATAGTCACATTTTTTTGACCTGCATAAAGAAACTCTAGAATTACAAAAAATGAACTTAAAAAAATAGGTGTCCACTACAGAATTCTGGGGCAGAATCTACCAAAATGAAAGAAGGACACAAACTTTTCAATTCACAAATTACGTGCTAGTGATTTGCCTACCTGGTAATAAATACTAAATTTGATGAATGACAGATTAAATGCTTGACAGAGGTATTTGAGGTTTTTTTTTTTAAATTTATATTGACAACCACTGAAGAATTCATGATCATGTTTGTATTTCAGCATGGTTAATCCTGGCGGTGTAGTGTAGTTTGATAAGAAAAAGCCTAAGGCAGGGGTATCTCTTAGTTGACCTTAGTTCTATTATAATAACAGCTGATACTCATTACACAATTTCTGTTTATGTTTGAGAGAGCATATCCAAGCACTCTGTCCCTCAATTCTCACATCTGCTCTGTGTGAAAGCTACTCCTATTATTTCACGTTAGAGATGAAGAAGCAGAGAGCAACTGAGACTTAGATAAACCGTCCAATAGCCTAGGAGGATCAAGGATTTGCAGGGGAGGTCGGAGAGGAAAAAGGGATCAAGAAAGAAGGAAGGAGGAGGAAGGTTGACATTTAAAGGGAAAGGAAAGGATGGGATTCTGAGGAAGACAATCAGAGGGGTGACCAGAGTGACTAGGGAGGAAGTATCCTGGTGAGGCAAGGCAGTAGAAATAGAAAGGTTGGTGTAGTAAAGAGAAATGGAGGCCGAGGATGGTAGCTCACACCTCTGATAGTAGCACTTTGGGAGACCTAGACAGTCAGATCGCTTGAGCCTAGTAGTTGGAGGCCAGTATGGGCAATATAATGAGACTCCTATCTCTACCAAAAATACAAAAGTTAGCTGGGCATGGTGGTGGACGCCTGTAGTCCCAGCTACTTTGGAGGCTGAGGTGGAGGATCGCTTGAGCCCAGGAGTTCAAGGCTGCAGGGAGCTGTGTTCACGTCACTGCACTCCAGCCTGGGTAATGGAGCAAGACCCTGTCTCAGAGGAAAAAAAAAAAAAAAAAGGAGAAGTGGATCATCTAAGGCACCCAAACTTTTTAGTTATTCTTATTGGGAAAAATATTAACAATGAATAGCATGCTTTAAAAAATGACACTAAAAATTAGACCTCAAGTGGTCTCCCTAGTATTCAAAATACTACAGGGCTTGCTCTAAGACTTATTTTTCTTCTCACCCTTTTCATATTTATCTTTCAGGTAAGTTCTCATATTTCAGAATAACATTTCTATTCTCAAAATGCAGTTGTTCTGAACAAGAAGATAGATATATGAGAAAAGAGCCTATTTACCTTAGATTTCAATAAAAAAAAATGATAGCCCTGTAACTTTACAATATTTTTAGCATGTCACAATCATAAAGCATCAAATTGAACATGACAGTTTTATTTTAAATCTCTGCTTGGATACAAGTCCTTTTTTAAAATCCTTCAATCATTCTTCTAGAAAAAAACCCCAGCAATACTAAAAGCTTTCTAAAGAGCTTATTTTTACTGGAAGCCATATTTCTGATACATCTTGGACATGTTGGACTGTTATGTCAATATACTTTTAAGACATAGTGTTATAAAAATCATATAAAAACAGAGATAATGTCCTCTAAAAAACAGATTTTACTGGAATTTTGGCCAGGTACCTATTGATGATACCTTTGAAATATGTTTGCTAGGCAAAGATCACAAATGATTTCTTATTCAAAACCTTAAAATTGGAACTGGAGTAGAAGTTTGCATATTTGTGTAAAATTCACCTACTCATCTAGAAACAAAGGAAAAATCCAACTCTTCTCAATACGCCTTTCTCATAATAAGAGCTCAATAATTAGTTGAGTGTGTAGATTCCTAAATGCAATTCAATCAGTTAAATAAATGTATATATGATACTTAATGTTTTCCCCTGTGCCTGGCACTGGGGAATATGAGAATGAAAGGATTCCAGCTTGAAGGAACTGGCAGTCTGGTGGGGCAGACCAGCATACAAATAAATAAATCCAACTCACTGAAGAAAGGGCCATGATAACGATATTCTCAGGGTGCACTGAGACAAAGAGAAGCACCTGACATAGCCTGTGGAAAAAAGCCTGAATGAAGGAACCCTACGTAAGGGAAGAGAAGACATGAGTGAGACTGAGTTAACCAGGCAATATCAGAGCCTGAAGGCAGAAGTGAGCACAAGGTTCAAAAGTCTTTATAAAATCAAAGTGGAATATTCCTTGTGAATAATTTTATGTCTTACTTGAATAGGGTTTAAAACTTCTGTATTGGCCGGACAAGGTGGCTCACGCTTATAATCCCAGTACCTCATGAGGTTGAGGTGGGAGGATTGGTTGAGGCCAGGAGTTTCAGACTGACCCGGTCAACATAGCAAGACCTCATGTCTATTTTATAAAATAATAATAATAGTAATGACAATAAATCTGTTGTGTATGTTAATGTGAACATTCTTGTGTCTGTATGATAATTTTGATTGATTTAATTCAAGATAATATTCAATTGAGCCCTTGCTCTTTCAATCACTAACCAGCTACATGATATTGGCCAGTTCACCAAACAACTTGGACTTTCTAATTCTCTCTTGTAAAATGAAGCAGGTGAACTAAATCGCTGTTAAAAGTCCCTTTAAAACAAAAAATATTGTGATATATTGTGGACATATCAATACATGTGACTACACAGGGCGTATCTCTATCTTCTATTGTTTAAACTTAATAATTGAAAATATGCAATAATTTTTATTGAAGTGATGATGTTTAGACCAAGAATAAAAATTCAAATACATAGAAGTTTAGAAAAGATAGAAAGACATTCACAAAAGTTTCACCAACCAGAAATAACTACAATTATTAAAATAACCAAAATTCTTTATATATTCTTTATGTACATGGGTAAATGGATATTCAGAATTAATTTTATAAAGATAAGATATATTTAATCATGACTATACTTGATAAGTACAAAACATTCCCTTTTACTTTTCAGTTTTAACAATATATGTTTAGCAGTTTATGTTTTATTAGTCATATTTTTACATATCAAATTCTATAGTATTTACCTTGCATTCCACTCATACTAAATTATCTGAATATTACTGGATTTAATATTTACCCAGTCATTTTTAGTGTAGATTCTGTATTTCTGAGGTAATTATACATGTGTCAGTGGAACCTGATTTTACTGCCACCTTATTTGTTTCAAGAAGGGCTTGTAGGTGTAATCCTTTGAGTTCTTTCTTATATCCTTGAAGAACAAGACCATACGCTTTCTTTACACTCAGGGACTATTTGGATTAAATTTCTTGGTAAATGCCTGACTATATGGGACCTTGTAGACAGTGTGCTAATTATGTGAACATTGAATCTGGCACTAGTCTTTTCCCTATGTCTCTCCATTTACTTTTTTTGCAGAATTTTAGATTTCATAATTGGTTTTCAAGAGTTCTTTTTAGCTGTTATAATTACAAAGGCCATTCATTTTTAGGAAGGTATACCTGTTACGCTGGTATTTGGCTGATAATTTGGCCACGTATGATATTTTTTGCATAACATCTCGTGTGACTCAGAACTCTGTAGATTTTTTTTATTTTCTGAAATCCAGTTTCATAATGCAGTTTGGGACTCCTATAAATCATCCTGTTCTAAGTCATTTTCTTTTCTGTTTGGAAACCTGAAAACTTTAGATATTTATATTTTTATAACATAAGTAAAAACACTTAATAATAAAATATTAGAAGTAATACTCTTAAAAATCAGAAACATGATGACAATGTCCATTATCATGTATATACATGAATCACATATATATATGAATCACATATATATATATTCAACTGTGTAGTGAAAATTCATAGCAAGTTCATTAACCAAGAAAAAAATTTTTTAAAATAGCGGTTGAAAGGTTTTTTAAAACACCCCAAACCATAATTATTTATGGAAATTATATTGTCTCCATAAAAATTGAATCCCTAGCAAATTTTTAGAATTACAGAGATTTCAGGAAGTTAGCCAACCATAAGATGAATATGCAGAAATCAGTTGCTTTCCTATCTACCAGCAGCAAATATATAGAAAATGTAAGAGGAAATTATAAGTTTTACAATGACAGTGAAAGTGATAATATAAAGCTTGGAGATAAATGTAAGAAAAACTATTAATACTATTATGGAGAAAACAAAATTTTTTTGAAAGACCTAAGGAAAGGAAGAGACATACACGCAGCACACAGTGATTCACATTCATTCCCCTCATACTAATCTATAAATGCAATTTTAACCAAAACGCTTATAAGATCTCTCATGCAACTTCACAAAGCTAAAATCATAGCAGGTGCTAAAGAATGAGGGTGCACTGAGACACAGGGAAAGCACATTGATATAGCCTGAGGAGAAAAGCCTAAATGAAGGAACCTTGCTTAAGGGAAGAGAAGACATGAATGAGACTGAGTTAACCAGGCAATATCAGAGCCAGAAAACAGAAGTGAGCCTGAGGTTCAAAAGTCTTTAGAAAATCAAAGTGGAACATTCCTTATGAATAATTGTATGTCTTACATAATTTATCCAAGATGATCATAGCAGATGCTAAAGAAGAATGAGGAAGTTTTGCCTATGGTATGAAGACTTATAATAAAAGTATAGGAATTAAGAATATGTTGATTTGATGCAAGGACAGATAAAGGAACAAGTGGAAACTATTATGGAGCTCATTTGCTGGCAAGCTCATACGTGGAGTGCTTATACATGACAGAGCTGGGATTTTAAATGGAGTGAGGGACCACTGAGAATACTGGCTATTCATATGGAAAAAAAACAAGGAATAAGTTTTACTCCTACCTCACACCATACAAAGAATCAGTTCCCATGCATAAATATTGTATACATGAATAACAAAATTTTAAAAAATTTAGAAACAAATATAGAATAATAAGTGTATTACAATGGGCTTGAGAAGGAATTATTAGATGGAAAACAATTATATATCTAAAATATATACACATATATACAGAAGACACCCATATAGCAAATGCATAGATAATTGTGAAGTTGTCAGCTTCTAAAACATTCAATTATCACTTTCATGCAATTGCAATTTCATAACTCTAAATTCCTGTATAAGATGAACTATAGTATTTTTGTTAAATTACAGAAAAATGTTATTTTATGCAATAGAACCCATATCTATGAGACAAAGGTAGCATAGTCAAAGAGATTTGCATTAAAACAGCCACTTAATAGCAGTGGGACTACAGGCAAGTTACTAGCCTTCTATTTAGCAGACTAAAAAATAGATTTTAAAAAAGAGCTTCTAAGAGTTGTTGCAATTATTTAATGAGGTAATACGTGTAAATGTCCTTTTGTGCCAGTGCCTGAGACAAAATCAGCAGTCCAAAAAGGTTAATGTTATTGTCTGAAAGTACTGGAGGTCATGTAGGCATGCATATCTGTCTTTTATGTATTTCTATTTATTGATCTATCTATATCAAGAGAATGAATTGGAAAAGCTTTTCTTTAGAGAAAAAAATATAAAATTAAACAAGTAGAACAAAAGATATAAATGATATTTAAAATCCAATGTAACAATTCTATGAAAGAATAAAAACCAAATCATTTAGAAATTATAAAAATGGTGATAATTTCCTGAATTTTCAAATCAAGGAGGAAATAATAAAAAAAGGAAAATAATACAATCTACTAAAACTCTAAACTTACAACATTTAGAATTCATTATAGTGTAACTTAAGTACGTAAGTTTTCTATTGGATAGTGAAATAAAAATAATAACTCTGTTCATATTTTAGATTATAATCTGAGTTTCCTATATTAGTCATTTAAATATAACAACTACTAAAGTTTCTTTCCTGCAGTTGTCAGATTAATACTTATATTTGCACAATATGAATCATTTCATTTTTGTACTTTTCAGTGAGATAATGCCTAGTACCTTCTTTTTGTTTAATTTGAAGAGAAAAATCTGTTGGCATAACATTAGACATGACTTATTCTGTATTATCGAGGACATGACAAGCCACAGTAAAAATAATTTTTGGGTGGATAATGAGAACACAATTTAAACAGCTGAAAAAGGAGAAAATTTGTCAGAACTAATTTTGAATTAATACTGGAGTTATATTATTAGTGAGCAATATTATACACAAATTCAGCTTGAAAATAAGTAGTTTACAATTTAAAATAAATTTGAAGCAGTTTCCATATAATGAAAAGAACTGTTTTGTTTCAGTAATTAATCTTTTCTTTTTTCCTGGAGGTGCAAAGGATGTTGGGTTAGCATACCTAAATGTGATATTTTTTAAGAAGATACTTCACTGATATTCCTTCTTCTTTTAGAGTATCACAAATTGTCATTTTTCAAAATGACTATCTCTGTTTGTTCCCAAAAAAAGAGACATTGAAATTGATGGTTTTCCATAAACCTGTTTTCTGAGAAAACGATGTTTACTTTGACAAAAATTTATCCACCACTGAAATTTCATTTCTAAAGCAGTTTTATTTCCATAAATATCTTTTTTTGTTTTCAGACAGGGTCTCACTTTGTCACCCAGGCTAGAGTGCAGTGGCATGATCATGGCTCACTGCAGCCTCAACCTTACAGGCTCAAGCAATTCCCCCAAGTTAGCCTCTTGAGGAGCTGGGATCGCATGTGAGGACCACCACGTCCAGCTACTTCTTAAAATTTTTTATAGGGACAGAGTCTCCCTATGTTGTCCAGGCTGGTCTCTAACACCTGGTCTCAAGTGATCCTCCTGCTTTGGCCTCCCAAAATGCTGGGATTACAGGCAAGGGCCACCACACCCGCCTTCTGTAAACATCTTAATGCTATTGGCAGTGAATATTAACTGAAAGAAAAATATTACCCAAGTTATTTAGAAAACCGATACCTAACTTGTTCAATTAGATTTTTGACTGGGTAAGTACACTCTGACCTGCAAATTGGCAGGGAAAATTTCTTTCACCTTTTTATAAAATAAGAAAATACCCCTTCTTTTATTACCAGATATTATCACATGCAGAATCATAAAATTAGAAAGTCTTACTGTGTAGACTAAAAACGACACTGAGAGCTCTGCAAATGTTTGGTGATAAATGCTCTTCTTCCCCAGAATACTGACAGTAAAACCAGGAGAAGGGACCAGAACTCTGTTCAAGTAGGCAAGAGGGCATATCTTAGCTCAGGCTGCCATAACCGAACACCACAGACTGTGTGGCTTAAACAACAGACATTTATTTCTCACAGTACTGGAAGCCAGAAAGTCCAAGGTCAAAGTGCGAGCAGATTGAGTTCTTAGTGAGGGCCTTCTTTCTGGCTTGCAGAAAGATGTCTTCTCACTGTGTCCTCACATGGTGGAGAGAATAAACTTTGGTGTTTCTTCCTACTTATTATTATTATTAGTGTCCTTCCTACTTCTAAGGACACTAATCCTACCATGGAGGCCCCACCCTCGTGACCTCATCTAAACAAAATAACCTCCCAAAGACCCTATCTCCTAATACCATCACATTGGGGATTAGGGCTTCAACAAATGACTGTGGGGAATACACTCAGTCCATAACAGGCCTCTTCAGCATTGTTAAATTTTAATAAAAATGTAGGAGATACCCTTTAAAAAGGAATATCTAAATGTTTCATGGTAATGGCAATATTTCATTGAGAATGAAAATACTACAGTGAAAAGGGGGCAAAAAGATACAAATGGGTAATGTCCAGTGCTTAAAATCTGAAACGGTGGAGTGATCTCATGAGAACAAAAGGAATGAGCGTACAATCAGGAGGAAGGGAAGTAATTTTGTGAACTACAGGTTCTGTATGTCTGGACTTTATGAGAGGTGCCTTTGGCTCTTAATGGCTGTTCATGTCCTTCATTTAAGGAATTCTCAAACCAGAAAACTAACCAGTGGCAGTGGACTCGCCTATTTATTTGTAAAACATCTGTTGGTAGTGGACTTATTTTTGTTTCATAAAGACTAGACAGTTACAATTATTGTTCAACTAGATTTTTGACTGGATAAGTGCATTCTGTCCAGCAAATTGGCAGGGAAAATTTCTACTTTCACTTTTTCATAAAATAAGAAAATATCCCTTCTTTCATTAAAATATATATAATATATAACATGTTATATAATATATACAAATTATTATATAAAAATAGTTCATATAGGAATTGTTTCAACTTAGAGCTATATATAAAAACCCATCAAGAATGTTAATAGTATTTTTACTTTTTATTATGGTTTTCCATTGGAAATATTCAAAGTGTACTCGAACAATTAATTTTTTAGTTAACTTTCAATAATCAGTGAGGCCTAATAGTCTAGCCTGAATCTCTCGGAAACTGCTAATGATGAAGGTAAGCTAGTGAACCAGTTATATGACAAACAATTTTTCTAGGGCAGTGGTTTTATAAGTGTAGCCCACAGATCAGCAGTTTCAGGATCACATAAGAACATGTTAATAAAAATTATATAAATCAGAATTTCTAGGGGTAAGGTTCAGCAACATGTATTTTTTTATTTTTATTTTTAATTTTTTTTGTTGCAATTTTTGTGGTTACAAAATAGGTGTATATATTTATGGAGTACATGAAACATTTTGATACAGGTATGCAATGTGAAATAATCACATCATGGAAAATGGAGTGTCCATCCCCTCAAGCATTTATCCTTTGTGTTAAAAGCAATCTAGTTATACTCTTTTAGTTATTATTGACTATAGTCACCCTGTTGTGCTACCAAATAGTAGGCCTTATTCATTCTCTCTATTTTGTGTGTACCTATTAACCATTCCCACCCCCTCCACCAAGCTCAAAAATCAAGTTTATTATGAATATGCTTTATCAAGCCATCCAGGTGATTCTGGTGCACATGGAATACACTGATTGAAGGATAGGTTTTCCACTAGGATAACTTCTGAAGAAGGATGGCATTAACATTCCCTTCAGCTTGACCAAGCTTCAGACTTCTTCTTGACTACAGGCTCCTAACCTCTCTTCTCTAGATAATTTACTTGGAAAACTTTCCATTGTAAATTCTTTCCCTGCCTTTTTGAGATGTAGATCTTCTTTCAGCCTCTGAACAGTTTTACAACACAAGAATGTCTTTCTCAAAGACCTGAGAATCATCCATTTGATATGCTATCATCAAGGAAGATAGCTCCCCTATCTCCCAGTATCTGTGAGAAGGTAGTACCAATTAGCAAACACATGGCCTAATGACACTGACAACCTCGCCCCTAATGTCCTCCAGGATTTTTCTATTACCTCACTTAAAAAATTTCTCAAAGTCCTTTTCAGGAAGACTATGAGAAACTGGTGTTGAAACCAGCCTTTTTTTTTTTTTTTTCCCCATTGATACTTCTCATCTTTCTTGGTTTTCTTTGGTACTTCTCATCTTTCTTGGTTAATTATTCTTTGATACTTCTCATCTTTCTTGGTTCTCCAACCCTTGGTGAATCACTGAAAGCATATCTGCTATCCAGGCCATGCTGACCACCACACTTTACCTGTTCAAAGTCAAAGCTACTTGATTCAGATAGATGTAGATGCCATTTCTGAGTGTGCAATATTACACAAACCAAAGCATACAGGGCATACAAAGTGTTTTTGCTTTAAGATGCAGCTAATATCTGCCCAGTGTTTGCAATATAAAGTTCAACCAACAAACCTTTAGTTAATAAGAAAAAAAAAGATGTCCAGCAGTCAATATAGTGTAGTATTTAAAAGCAATGTGCTTTGGAATCAGAGACCTGAATCTACTATTTAGTATTGGTATGATCTTGTTCAGTTCACTGCACCTTTTGGGCATCAGTTTAGTACTCTCTAAGGTGGTAATAATATTAATAATAACAATAATAATTTTGAGTGCTTTTTATATGATCATGCATAAACTCGTTTGTCCTCAAAACCACATTATGAGGAACCATAATAAGTCTAATTTGATAGATGAGTAATAGTTAACAGACTTGCCAGAAACAAGATATAGACTAAAGCCTTTCTGATTCCATATTTGTTATACTGAAGCTACAAAAATGAGATAATATATGTAAAGTGCCTAACATATCATTATTATACATTTAACACAATTTTGAAGATTGTGAAGTATGAAATATAGGGGTACCAAAATTAAGTAATATTGAAGTTTAAGAATAAGAGTACTGTTCTGATTTGGATTGTCACTGAAGATTACATGGAATAGGGCAACATTAATAGTTAACTTTAAGGGATTGCTGTGTTGGATTTTAATAACCTAAGTAGGAAAATAGATCTTTTCAATTTAATAATAACTCGAGCAAAGATTTAAAGGAAAAAAATATAGGAGGCATTAGGTGCAGAGAGTATATTTATTATGTTATGGAGTACCCATTATGCTATCTTGCAATTACTGTTTTACACAGCAGAGGCTGAGACTCAGCAAACATTTGTATTCCTTTCCAAGTGGATGGCACAGTGCATTAAATAAACATTAAATGCATAAATAAATAAAGATTGCAGAGGTTGCAGACAGGAAACCCTTTTTGGAGAGTCCAGTTTGGATTCCACTGAACAATGAGTCAAAAATATGAGATGAAGATATAAAACAGTGCTGACTATGGGAATTTGAAAGAAGTAGCCAGAACAAAACCTCGCAAAGCAATGAAAAGAGTTCTTGGTTAGGTGGATAGGAGGGTGAGGGACAAAAGACATGTAAGAGGCGTTTCAATTTTTACATAAAGACTGGAATAAAAATTATGATGCTTTCAATAATTCCTGGCACACCACTCCTATTCCGGTTATGCAGTAAAGTACCTAATTAACTAAATAACTTCCCTTCATTGTAGGTAGTGAGGAGGACAGTCATGTGCACACACATATATGCACAAAGCACACACACAAAGAGAAAGGGAGAATAAGAGTACTAAACCAAGAAACCATATCCGCTGCAAGGTCTGCCTACAAAAGGGCTGGAATTCCAGAAATGCAGGTGACTTCCTTCAGGTGATTTATGCAGTTCTTGATCCCTCTTACACTGCTGGAGTCCTATTATTTTGCCCTGTGGACCTGTCAGGGCAAGGAAAATGCACTTCTGTTTTCTCCTTGTTTGGCAAAAGGTGAGACTGAGTAACAACATAAGCACAGCCAGTTGCTCTAAAGTGATGCTGTTTAAATAGTTTCCAACCAAGATAGATGTTGAGTAATATTACATATGACATGATTGTGCTAAAGATTAATTAATGAGGCCCAGATAGAGCTATGGCATGGATGATGGATACAGTCTATGGAGATACATTTTATTAAACCTTACATTTAAATAGAAAGCCTAAATAAGTACATGCTGAAATGCAGGACTTTTTAGAGTTCCCTGGCACTGTTCAAATTGGCAAGATTAGAGCTTTCCTTAGGAGAAGTATTCTTACCAGCAATGAGTCAGGCCATACTTCAGGGAATCTCCTGGATAAATGCCAAACACAGAAATCAAAGTTCTCCCTGCACTAATTCACCCTTATTCTAAAGTGAAATACGCTATTAAAACCTACTGGGGAGTTAAGCACTTGCTTATTTCAAAGTTGTTTTCCTCCTTTTACTAACTTTAATTACTTTAGAATATTTTAAGTCCTGAAGGCAATACGATTAGAGAATATAACTGTTATATTTATGACAATAATTGCATCTGATAGAACATGGGAAATAATGGAGGAAAGAATACTTTTTCTAGAGATATGGATAATTTACTTGATGCATCTTAGTTTCTGCATCTGAAGGTGAAGCACTTTTACTGGGAAGTAACCTTTATGATTATAACTAGGTTTAAAGTTCACCAACAGTGACTGTTATTTAGCTATATAAAGCAATCAAAATCAGTAGTTTTTATTAATATGAAGTTAAAACAACAAAAGCTCAGCATTCACCTTTTCTAAGTAGGCTCCCTTTTTACACAAATCAGTGGTTGCCAAATGAATTTCAGTGGAAAGTATGTATATTTAAGATGGAATGCAGAATGCAAGCAAATAATCTAATTGTATTATGATGTGGTTTGGCTGTGTCCGCGCCCAAATCTCATCTTGAATTGTAGTTCCCATAATCCCCACATGTCCTGGGAGGGACCAAGTGGGAGGTGGTTGAATCATGGGGGCAGTTACTCCCATGCTGTTCTGATGAAAGTGAGTAAGTTCTCAGCAGAGCTGATGGTTTTAGAAGAGGCTTTTCCCCCTTTGCTTGGCACTTCTCTCTCCTGCTGCCATGTGAAGAGGAACATGTTTACTTCCCCCGCTACTATGATTGTAAGTTTCCTGTGGCCTCCCCAGCCACTTAGAACTGTAAGCCAATTAAACCTCTTTCCTTTATAAATTATCCAGTCTCAGGTGTTTCTTTATAGCAGCGTGATAATGGACTAATACACATTACAAATAAACGAAACAACCTCAGTGAAGTGGGTGGAGGGTTGGGTGCTGAATTAAGTAAATTTGCAAATGAGGGGAGGCTGTAAGACTAAAGACAGAAATAATAATGCATATGTGCTGAATCTAATTGATAAAGTTGTTTTATACAAGAGTACATTAACAATGCTAAACCACTGTACATATGTACTGGAATAAAACAATTAAGCAAAGGGTGGTGGATGGTGGTGGGAGGTGGATTTCCCATTTTTCTTCTGAGCAGAAGGTTACAGATAAGCAAGGGAAGGGGATCGAATGACCCATGTGATAATAAATGAGATATGGAAACAGAAGCAGGAACTCACATTTAGCTTAACATAGATACAGATGGTTCCACGTAAAAATATTTATGGATATATGTATATACATGGGTTAGTGAACATATTTCCTTTGTCTCTCGGCACTTATTGTTCTTCTCAAGTTCACATGGAACATTCTCCAGAATACAACCATATGCTGGACCATAAAACAAATCTCAGTATGTATAAAAGAACTGAAATTACACTAAGTACGTTATAAGAGTACGATGGGATGAAATTAGAAATCACTAAGAAAAGAATGTGGCATATTTCTGTATGACCCAGAAATTTCACTCTCAGGGATATGTCTAAGAGAAATGAAAACATACATACACACAAAAACTCGTACCTGAATGTTTGTAGTGACATTATTCATTCTAGCCAAAAAGTAGAAACAATTTACATGTCCATAATCTGATGAATGAATAAGATTATGATTATGAATGAATAAGATTATGAATAAAATGTAGGCTATTCATGCAATGGAACATTATTTAGCAATATAATGAAATGCAATACTGATACATGCCACAATACTGATTAACTGAAAGCATAATTGATAGCGTTATGCTAAGTGAAAGAAGTCAGTTATAAAAGCTGACATTTTGTATATTCCATTTACATGAAATGTCTGTAATAGACAAATAAACAGAAACCAGAAACCAGTAACCAGTGGCTGCCTAGGGTTAGCGGAGCATGAGGAGAAATCGAGAATGATGATTTCTTTTTATGGTGATGAAAATGTTCTAAGATTGATTGTAGTGGTGGATGCACAATTCTGTGAATCCACTAAAAACAACAGAATTGTATATATTAAATGGGTGAATTCTATAATATATGAATTATATTTTAATAAACCCAGAATAAAAATTTAATGAGGGATGTAGGAGTATGTATAGTTGTATTTTAAAATAATATATTTCTATAATACTGGCCTAATAATGAATAATTTTTAAATTGTATAGATCACTGCTTGTCAAACTTCACTGTGTGTGTTTCATGAGCTGTACAAATACAGGTCACAGGCCAGATTTACACATGACTCAAAAGCCGAGAATAGTTGTAGCATTTTTAAATGGTTGGAAAAATTAAAGGATAGAATATTTCATGACAGGTGAAAGTTTCGATGTGCATAAATAAACTTTCATAGGAGCACATTCACTTATGTATTGTCTGTGGCTGCTTTTATGCTACAGTGGCAAAGGTGAGTAGCTGCAAAATAGACTTTGTGATTCACAAAGTCTAAAATATTCACTCTCTAGTCTTTTACAGAGAAGAAATTGCCAAATTTCCCATTCACAGGGAGTAGTTTAAACCAGGGAAATGACAAGTATGTCTCAACCAAGGCAAGTGTACTAAAGATGAAGATGTTGGATTTAAGTCAAATAGGACAAGAGGATAATTATTCATTGATCTTTTCTCAGTCCTCTTATCATTGAGAGAATCATTTCTTTATATAACAATTACCACCTTCAATTTCTTTAGAGATTTCTCAAACCTTCAAGAAATGTGCAAAATTATTCATGACACATTTCAAAAATATTTATGTAGATTTTTAGGTTAAAAATTTAAAATATGAAGAAAAAATACAGGTTAAATTGAAATACAGAAAATCTAAATTTTTAAAATATAATAATTTGACATCTGAGGATAATGGTAACCATCAAAATTGCATTTTATTATGCATAATAAAGAAAAAATCTGAAGTATAATTACCTCTCAAAAGTATAAACAAAGATTACTTAGCGAAATCAAGTCGTTTTCCATTTCTTACATAGTTTTAAAGAGTTACAAGATTTAGTCATTTCCACCTATCCTCCTAAAATGAATTATGAAATATAATATTGATTGGATTAAATTCAGAAAATATTTTTATATTCTACTTTATATACTAATATAAGATAAAAACTAATGTTTCTTTTTCCACTGAAAATCTTCATTTAATATCAGTTTATTAAAAGAAAAAGCATTTCTCATCTCTCCAGTGAATTTGCAAGCATAGCAATTAAAGTCAACTGGTCCAGTAATTGGAAGGAATACATGATTGGAAAGAGAAAAAACTCTCCCTATTTCTTTTCTATAAACAAATGAATCAAAATAATTGAATTAATTTCAATTTTCAAAAATTTGTTTAATAATTATAGGCTACTGGACGATTACTTGATTTGAAAAATTAGGTTGAAATCCTTCATAATCCACTTAATATTAATAAAATCATTATTCATTGTGGCTTCAAAATGAATGGTTTTTCATTACATTTCTATTTCAAATAAACATTTTTAGTTGTTTATAAAATAAAAAAACTGGGCCGGGCGCGGTGGCTCAAGCCTGTAATCCCAGCACTTTGGGAGGCCGAGACGGGCGGATCACGAGGTCAGGAGATCGAGACCATCCTGGCTAACACGGTGAAACCCTGTCTCTACTAAAATACAAAAAATTAGCCGGGCGTGTTGGCGGGCGCCTGTAGTCCCAGCTACTCGGGAGGCTGAGGCAGGAGAATGGCGTGAACCCGGGAGGCAGAGCTTGCAGTGAGCTGAGATCAGGCCACTGCACTCCAGCCTGGGCGACAGAGCGAGACTCCGTCTCAAAAAAAAAAATAAAAAAAAAAAAAAAAAATAAATAAATAAATAAAATAAAAAAACTAATGTCTCACAATAGTATGAATAGCTGACATAGATTTATTTCACATATTTCTGATTATTGTAATTGTCTAAACTAAACTCTAATTAGAACCTACTTAGCCAACTGAAAGTCACTACATGCTGTTGTCCACACTCCTCTAGTTTGTTAAGCCACTGTACATACTACTGTGTTTAGGGAGTATGAGTACAATGAAAGTGACACTCTAATTTCACAACAGGCTCGGTATATTAACAAAACTTTAAATTGCATAAATCATATGAAAGTTGAAGAATGTTTAATAAGACACACTTTAACTACACTATAAAACATTTGGGAAGTATTGCCTATTTTATGTTTGGCTCGTGTAATTGAATAGAATGTTCAATTTTTAAATTTTCAATGATGAATTCACCATGTAACTTTAATTCTTATGCAAAATTGTCCAAATTGTCTAAAACAGTGATGGAACTACACAATTAACATGTTTCTCAAACACACGATAAATACAAAGCATCTCATCCACTCCAGAATACAAAAGTCATTGGATAAAGCACACAGGCTTGGATAAAAATTTCCTGTAATAGAATTAGTTCTGCACCTGTACAGTTTTAGACATAACTCTTCACTATCCAATTGCTGAAAATCTGAGATGGAAGTTGGAAGAAAATTTGAGACTGTAAAAATACGAACTGGGAAGTAGTATTTAGCTTTTAGATCATGCTCTGAGAATGCATTTGTAGATGATGTTCATACATTCTCTGTAGGTCAAATTGTTGTAACCATTACTTTAAGTAAAAGAGATTTCATGGGGTTATCAGTATGACAGACATTATTGGTGCTGACAAAGCAATATTTTCTTGGCTCACTGCTACTTGAGCTACACCTAAACAGTTACAAAAACACATAAACAAAATAAATAACACCAAAGAGACAAGAAAACAACTTCCAAGAGAAAAAAAAAATTGTGTTTCTTTGGCAGGAGATCAATATCTACAGTGTTTGATAAAACCATTAAAGTGAAAATATTTTTAACCATTGAACAAACATTTGTTTTGAAGTAAAAAAGAAAACAAATGGATAAATCCAATATATGATTTCTCATATGTATCTTATATTAAATCAGTTTGAGAGAGTTTGAATTTAGACTTGATTTTTCAGGTGATAAGGTAATTATTTTTAATCTGAAGTATATGTTATATCTATTGTTTAATTATCTTTAAAAAACTGTTTACAAACCACTTATGGAACATAAAACTTAAAATATGTCAGTATAAATAATCCAATCAAATATTTTAGTTTATTATGACTTTTCCTTATTCCTTATGCACATTTCACAAAATAATTTTTCTAGATCCAAATGTTGTATCTGTCTCTGTACAGCTTCCATTGTTCACTCTGTCATCCATGAAAGATGCAGAACTTTATTGAATCAATATTCATAAATATGGTTTTCCTGGATAATCTTTGGATGCAGAGAGATTTTGCATCACACACCACAAAGTGAGTCACTTGGTAATAAATTTAAATTACACATTTCTGATAACAAAAAAGTTCCCCTAGTGAAGCTAGAAAATCTGCTTCCCTGTGGTCCCACTTTCTGGATCTTCCTTCCCAGCTTCTCTTTGTCTTTCTCTGGCAGGAAATAGCTATCCCTTAATGCTTCCGTTCTTCAGAGCACAGTCAACAACTGGCTCCCAGAAAAAGACACGCTTGGATCACTAGAACCTACCCTCCTAAGAAAGAAGCAAGGAGATTGGAAAATATAGATACGCTTTTCTCCATCACATACTTAACTATAATTTGTTGGGTTTTGAATAGCTAGAAAAGAGTTCAATAATGTGGAACAGTAATCAATGTCCCACAAGGAGATATCACAAAAGTTGGACAGAATACTACTTGTAAATTATCCATGAGGAACACTTGTTTTAGCCAAACCTAGTTAGTTAACTAATACATCCAGAATGTAGAAGGATGGTTTAAAATGGTATTTCTCTGAGAAAGAATGATTTAGTTTTGTGAGTCTCTACTTTTTTGTCTTTTTCTTTAATTAATCATTAATTTGAAAATCAATACATGTATACTGAGTCTAAAGACAATCAAGACATTAGCCATCCATAAGTATGTAAAGACTCCATGTGCATAGATTTAATTTTTTTAGAAATAGCATAGTCATTGCAAACATACACTCTGAATGCACCTTGTCTGTAATCTCACTTACGCTACCAACTCTCTTCAGAAAAAAATGGATTCTATTTGGTTCTAGTTGAAGTCCATTAAGTTCCAAATAAAGCTTTATTGTGTGTGGGGACCTCCGAAGTTGAAGTACTGATCCCTTTTGGCCACTTGCCATTTGTTTCCTACTAAGGCAATGGCTAAGTCGTGTGTGTGTGTGTGCGCGCGCACACGCGTCTGTGGTTGGTATTGAACCAACAATGTACTGTTAGTAAATGGCACACAAACATAAAGACACTGTGCAAAATTATCCCTCAGGTCCATTTTAAGGGATTCAGTTGATTTTATTGTCCTCACCTAAGTGTGTACAACACATAGACGAAAGAAAAACGCTGGAACCTTTAGTTATTTAGTAAAGAAGGATATTTTCATTATTTTGCTGAAGGTTCATATTTAAATATAAATCAGGATGTTAATCTACACAGTTTGGGAGATTTTATTCTTTACATTATAAAAGTTTTTTTAAATTTTAATTGCCACATAATTGTACATATTTATGGGGTACAATATGATGTTTCATGCACACTTAGTGTAACGATCAAATCAAAATAATTAGCATATCCATCAACTGAAACATTTCTTTGTAGTGAGCACAATATTCAATACATTATTACCTATAGTCACCCTACTGTGCAATAGGGTATCAGAACTTATTTCTCCTAATTGTAACTTTGTACTCATTAGAAATGATTTTATGTGCAAATAATGGACAGATATTCTACCCATAGATTCTCCACTCTATTTTCTACTAGAAGAATTAATGAACAACTTAATCCTTAAATCTATATTCTCCACTCATGGAAATTAAACACTGGTGTTTTTACTCATTGCCTTTTCTAGATGGACTTGAAATACTGTGTTGACTTTGAACTACCCTTTTGTAAAAGTTGCAAAGATGGAAATAAACTTTGATTCAAATATTTTTTTAAAAATGACTGTAAAATTTAATGTATAGGATGCAGCATACTTTCTAAAAAACACTTCGGTTAAAATACTGCCAGAATGGTGTCATTTGATTTGATTGGTTCTTTATTCTCCTCGACTTTTAAAATACAGGAACCTTGATGATAGAGATTACAAATTATTTAAACTCTTTAACATATTATGACAAATAAAGATATATTATTTAAAACATGCAACAGTAAAATAAGAAACTCAGATTCATGTTCCATAATCTATTCATAGAGATGCTAGACGTTTAAGAACAATTCTGTAATGTTTACAGATGGTTACATAAAATAGAAAAATCTGGAAAATCAGTTTGCAACTACAGTAATACCTCTTGTATACAACAGATATTCTACCATGACAACCTGTTAAAGACTAGGCCTGTCTCTTAAGCAATCAGAATCTTTACTGTTATTACCATGACACTTTCCACATTTCATTAATTGCTTCCATATCCTACTCAGACAAACATGAACAGTTCAATTAAGAGGCCTCTCTTTTTATCGCTATATCTCAAACTATTTATGTAGAGCCTAGAAGATTTCACAGATGTGAACAGAACTGAATTGAATTGAATTGAAAGAAAAATTTCAGGCTAATCCCACCCTCTTACCTAGCATAGGCTGTCTATGCTTGGGACCAGAAGTGCTTCAGATTTTGGATATTTTGAATTTTGGAATATTTGCACATACTGTACACAATGAGATATTTTGGGGATGAGACCCAAGTCCAAGCACAAACTTTTATTTATGTTTTATATTCATCATATACACATAGCCTGAAAGTAAATTTTAATAATTTTTTGCATGAAACAAACTTTGTGTCAATTACTTTAGTGTAGAATTTTCAACTTCTGGCATCATGTTGGTGCTCAAAAAGTTTTGAATTTTGGAGCATTTTTGATTTTAGATTTTTGGATTAGGAATGCTCTACCTGTATTCCAAAATAGCAGCAGAAAACATCTAAAACTCTCAGTGATTCAAAGAAATAAGGGAAATTAGATTAAAAAACATACATACTGACATACATACTATTCAAGTACATTTAATATCACACAAAGAGGATAACAGGATTTCATGACATTAGCTTATATTACTAACACCTTACCCCAAATGCAATAGTGCACTATATATTTTTGACTAGGTCTAATATAAATTGTTTTAAATAAGTAAATATATTTTCTTTAAAAAGCATTATTTTAAGAGTCTTCAGGAACATCATTGAGGGTAACTAAAATTGCAAGCAACTATTAAGTGCATAAATTCTCTTTAATAATAATAAATGTCAAGTTTTTTATGGTGACTTGACATTAGAATTCAATGTGCTGAAAGTTATTTCCTCTGCACTGAAGAAAATATGGAGTTTTATTTTTCTTACTATTATTTAAAACTGAGCTGCTCCGGCTAGCAGTGTCTCAGATACATTTAGGCAATATTATTTTGTGTGGTAAAATAATCATGAACAATAACATTTCATTTTAAAATTGGAAATTAAAAATTAAAAACACTACATATTAAATGTATCTGACTTTTCTATTTCAGTGCCAGTATAATACAATCATGAGTATTAATACCATTATTTCTCTTTATAGTCATGTTCTTATGCCATATTTCATACATGATTTACCAGTAATTATTTCAAACACTTCGAGATAAAGTGTTTATAATTCTAAAAGTAATATGTCATTACTGAAGATTCAGAAAAGTAAAACTGATAAAGCAATGCGTTTTAGTCTCTACTCCAAAGAAGCCCTTTAAAAAATTCAAGTATATTTTTCCAGATTGATTGTATTTATACATTTCTAATAATTATGGAACCCTTTTAATTTTCCTTTTACACCTGACATTTTAGCCAACATCTAAGTCTCTAGTCTTCATGTTCAATGTTTTATGATTCTATATAATTTATTTAGATATTTTCATGTTTGTGACATTTCATTTATTTTCTTCTTGTATGTTTGAATAATAAAAATAAACTAGTGATGAACATTCTTCTTTCTGAATTATTGTCTTCTGCTTCTTTATTCTGATTATGTTAGTCTGACTAGTAAGTGGCTATGAGTATAATTTGGTTACTGATGTTTGTGTTTTGTTCTTCACTATAAATTACTAAATTATCCTCCAAAAGTCTGCATCAGTATACAGTCTTTCAAAATTTGTGATTTTGTTCAAAACAATTTTCTATTCTAGAGATTCATGGCAAAAATATTTGTGCAATAGTTGTCTCTGGTGCTCAATACAAAATCTGTGCAGTGGAGCCAAAAAAACGAGTAATATTCCCATTCGTATACTCATTAATTTCATTTTTAAAATTTACTCAGGAAAATTTCTGAAAGCCAACTACAATATGCTGTTAGTAAGTTTCTTCATTTCCTCTTGCAATTGATATGAAACACAGAGAACGTAAGGAAGATTTTCCATGTGAAATACAGAGTGACTAAGACAGATGCTAGCAGTAGAAGATAACTTTATGTACCTGACAATTTTTAAAACCACCATCAGGTTTGTCAATGGTGAGATTACCTGCCAACATATATTCCATTATATTCAGTGAAATGTCAATACATAATTTAAAGAGACTACACCAAGTCAATGTCTTCTATTGGATTCCTTCCATCATATGTTCCTTTTACATAGCATGATTTTAACTTTGATACATATTTTTTAGAAATGTTTTTAAAGATTTTTCTGTTTTTGTTTTCTCTTTAGTCAAAGAAATAATGCCATGGAAAGATTATCCACATATTATTCACCTTGCCAAATCTTTTTGCATATCCCACAGTTACCACCCTCATATGATTTTGATATAAAAATTCTAAACTCAGTCATTGACCTCAACTGTGATAACCTACTGATGTCTTCAGACAAACATTTTTGGTTATTAAATAATACATTAAAAATATTTAAATTGCAATGCAATATATTTTGTAAGTAACCAAGGTATTTCCTTATAACTGACCATAAGAAGGTGGCTGTTGAGGAAGTAAGATGAGAATAATAAGCAGATAAGAGAGGCAGACAAAAGAGGAGTTCAGCCCACACTAAGGGCACAGCACATTATAAAAAGAAAAGGAAAGAGCAGAAGGAAAAAGAAGAGAAGGAAGAGGAGGAAGAAGGAAAGGGAAGGATAAGTAGGAGAGAATTTTAGAAATTTTGATATTCATGTCTTTACAATTTTACCAGTAGATTCCTTTAAAATTGTAATATTGTGGAAACAAGTTTTCAGTTTATCAGACCAGCAAGTCTTTCCCAAAATTAAGCAGTTCTGAAAAGCATCCTAAGTATATCTTGTAGTATTTATGACATGTAATAATGACACTCTGAATTATTAAGAGACTCACAGAAATGCATAAATGGAAATTTGCCAGAGGCCAGCAGGCAAGCCACCAAGGGAAAGTTAAAAGCTATGCCTTTCCAGCTCATGTAGAAAGATGTAATTTGGCTAGGGGAGGCAGCTCTAGTGCTGCTAACATTTAATGTGTGAAAGTTGATGTAGAGAAAATCTAGCCTACAAGGTTAAGAGCACCTGCAAATATTAAATTGGGACAGAGGACAGCCCAGTTCCATATAATAAATGCTATTCCATGATTGATATCTGCACATCCATGTCATTTGCTGCTTGGAACACAGTATCTCTAAGAAACGGTTATGGGAAATAATATTTAAAAAAGAAAACCCCAAGCTGTATAGCACAACTCTTGAATACAGATTGTATACAATTCAAAGGCATCTCAAACGAAGTGCCCTAAGAATTAGGGACAGGGTCTTTGAATACTAAGTTAAAACTGAAAGTAATAATGAACAAAAACATATAAAGGCAACACAGCTCAACTTCTAGCTACAATCAGTCAGCATACATACATACAAGAAATGATTCATTTAGAGAAACGGATTACAGAAGAGACTCCCATGGCTCTATATAGTTCAATCAGTCATTCAAAGAGAGCCTAGAATGTCTCAAGTTTAATGGCCAATGTCAATAATTTTCCTTATAAGTTTGAAAAAAAAAGTTGCCAATTGAAGAGCTAATAATATGAATAAAATATAAAAAATACATAAGCAAAACAATGTCCCCCCCCCCCACCCCATGCAGAGGTCAGCTGGTCTCACATGGTCATATGGAGATCTAATTCACTCAGCCATTCCATCTATACAGTGAATATAAATGCATCCATCTACTGAAGCTTAATAATACCACTTGCTAATCTTGGCTTTTACTCTATTCTGACATAGGGGTCTTCAGATAGTATTTTAACATCTCATTTATTGACCAAGAATCTCCTATGTTCATATCTGCAAACAGAACTGTGAGAAATAGAAAGATTCAAAAATTACAATCTCAATCTTCAAACTTTTGCTATTTAAAATAATACAACTTCAAAATTCTTGTAGACAGAGAAAGAGGAGATAAGAAGCATAGTATTTTTAGGCCAGGCATGGTGGTTCAGGCCTGTAATCCCAGCACTTTGGGAGGTCGAAGCAAGCTGATTACTTAAGACTTTGAGTTTAAGACTAGCCTAGCAAATATGGTGGAACGCCCGTCTCTACTAACAACAACAACAACAACAAAAAATTAGCCTACTAAGGCAGGGGAATCACTAGAACCAGGGAGGCAGAGTTTGCAATGAGCCAAGATTGCGCCACTGCACTTCAGCCTGAGTGACAGAGTGAGACTTCGTCTCAAAAGGAAAAAAAAATAAAATAAAGTATAGTACTTTAAAATGTGAAAATGTAGATTATCTAGTGCAGCCAAAATAACATTAAAGAAGATTAATATGATAGAATATTGTTCCATAATAAAAAGTCAATATACAAAACCCTTTGCCTTTAGACAAATGTTTGCCTAGTACATTTTAATGACCATCTCATTGTTTCTTGCATATAAAGTGTTTTGTTTATGTCTCTATGTCTTTGTATACACCCTCATCCAGAACACCTTCTTCTTGTCTTCACCTGGTGAAAGTTAAGACTCAGTTCACTTACGGTACAATGCTCTCCTGTTCCCTCCGGCAGAGTTGGTTGTTCTCTCATTTTGTAATCGGATTTTATTCAAATCTAATTTGTACCACTAATTATTTGTATCCTAATTATGTGTGTGTGTTTCTGATATTCTCATTAAATAAGGTATAATTTTAAATTCTAAAAAAGGATCTTTTTAACTCCCAGAATATAGTACAATACCTAGAATGCGAAACATTCTCAGAGACAGCACACTTTGTAAAACAACCTGGGCCATTATAGGCACTCCAGGATGCACCAGACACTCCAGGGTGACCAGACAAGGTCCTTGCTTTCAGTATGCTTGCAAATTTCTTACAAACTTCCCTGAAATAGAAACGTAAATCATGTTGGAATTTACAAAGTTACAGAAAATTAAGAAATGATCGACATTTTCTAAATAGTGAAATCAAAACAATGAATATTGGTGGAAATTAATCTGTGGCCTAAAGAGTTTAAAAATGCATGATGATAAATCTGAGAAATTCAGAAGACCTATTTGCATGCTGGAAAATGCTGAAACATCCTCCAATTGTAACATTTACCAAACTTATTTTTCATAGACTATGTGTACATATATGCGTGTATTGTTATTCTATGAAGTTAGTGTTACACAACTTATTTTTTCCCCCTCAAATATATTGGCATAAAATAGTTACTCAACTAAAATGTGAGAGTGGATAGATTAGGAACCATGTATCTTTTGACTTTCAAGTTACTTCTTCATAGTTTTCTCTAATGAGTTTCCTGTTGTTTCTTTTTAGAAAGCTGTTTCCTTTTTCAAGTCTATTCTATTTTTGTTTCTTTTCAGCTGTAGCAGAAAGAAATAATATTAAAAATACCTTTTATGTTTGTTAGTTCATGCTTGAATCCCTCATTTATTCAGTATGCCACTGGCTTTATGGTAATGACACTCTCAGGTGGCCCAGAAACAAAGGAAAATAAAGACAGATGACTGACCAAGCAACAGTGAAAAGGAGGTTATCTAGTGAATACTGGAAAACACTGAAGCATACAGGCTGCTGAATTTATTATCATTTTCACCTTAGAACCAGGAGAAAATGTTTATAATTCCTTTCATATGCATTAGAAATGTTATCTCCCACAAACATATGGAAAAGTTTTCTTGGCTGTAAATATTTACACAATGCCTCATTTAATCCTATGGTCTAAAAGAAGCCTAGGAAGAAATCATAGAACTCAATACACTACACAATTAAGCACTCTGGATAAATCATTCTGATATAAAAATGTTTGTCTCATCTCGTATGTTTTAAATATTATAGTGGAGATAGGTTAAACACTTAAATGGAAAGCTGTCATCATCTTAACATTAGCCAAGAGCTGATACATATGAATAGCTGATATAACTCATAGACGATTCACCATCAATAATTTAAAAAATTGTCCCCCGTGTCATCTGATTAACTGAGCAGAGCCTCTAATCAGTCTGAGGCTATGAACAGAAGACAACACTGAGTGAGCTGAATTGGTGATGCCTGCAAAGCTCATAGCAAGCAACTGTTTCTTCAAAAAAAAAAAAAAAAAATATGGAGAGCTCTAGTCATGAAGTGGTCTACAAAGTAGGAGGTAGCATGTTGTACAATAATATAGGCAAAGACAACAGCCTAATTTTAAAATAAAATAAAAATGGATTCTTAAAAAAAACAACCTACCTGAATTTTTTTAGATGAAAGATGTGGGATAAATTAATATGCTTGCTGGTTAAATGACATTAATCATGATTTTGTTCCCAATATAAATAAATAAAACAACTACCTACTTGTTTATTGTTAACAAAGCTGTCTATACAAATTACAGGTACTCTATATTTTTAAATTTTAAAGTTCCTATATGAATCAGATGAGTTATTTATTACAATTCAGGATTCATTCAACTAGTTTGACTTTTAAACAATTTTTTTACAACACAATATCCTATTAAAATTTTCAAGAATGTTACTTTCTTCCACTTGGAAATTTGGCACAAAGAGGAGATTTGAAAACCGATATAGTACGTAAGGCAATTCTTGTTAATTTTTCAAGAGGATGGCAAAGGAGAAAAGTGTTCTTAAATGTCATCTTCATGTCTTCTTCCCTCCTTTTTTCTTGTTTCCCTTTGTTTTTTTTTTTTTGTTTTTTTTTTAACTCATGTACATTTTTATCTTATACTTGGTTCAGTATTTTGACCTCAAAGTGATCAGTAAAAAAGTACTTGGAGAAATCGAAATGCATGCCTACAGGCTTCAAGTATTTACACAAAGAGGTAATCAAATAATTTCAAGAAAATTTCAAGAGAAAAAAATTTAAATGAAAAAGGATCTTACATCATTCATTTTGCATATATTGATTTTTGAATTATTGTTATGTAATATTTTAAAATATAAAATCAATAAGGTGCATGCATTGACAAGGAACTAAAATAAAACTTAACTAGAGGTAGTATGTATTTTAAACCTTAAGAGATACTTAACATTTTATTAAATTTTAATCTGACAAATACTAACTTGAAATGCAAATTATAGTAACATTTTAATTATAAAGTGTATCTTCACTTATCTTTTCTTTGATAAAATTATAATGTTGCAGTTTTATAACACCAAGAAGCATGTTCATCCTTTGGCAAATACAAATGCATTGATTCACTGCTAAGCAATTTAGCTTAACTGAAATTTATTTTATAATTACTATCACACCACCTATATACTGCTTTGTTGCTGAAGAATTTTAACTTAATGCACAATTTTCCATAAATCTCTCCTATTATGCAAGATTTTCATATAATAGAAAAGCTCCTTTATATTTTATCAGAGAGTGAAATCTAGTTTTAAGCCCAACAGGTAATTACAATTCACTACCAATATCAGGTTGGTTAGAAAACAAAGGGTTATCTTTTTCTTTAGAAACCACTTATTGCTGAAAATCCTCATTATCTGGAGTGACTGGAAGCTTCTCATAAGCAAACGATGGCAAGATGTATTAGGGTAGATTGTATGAGAGGGAGAGAAAGAGAATGTGTGTGTGTGTGCACCCAAGCACATGCTCAAAGGCGTGTGTCTGAGTTCAGTATTAGCAGTCAGGCTAGAAACTTAAGTTTAAGCGCTTTTGACCAAAGGATACAAGCATAGTTTCTATCGAAAACATGGCAACAATCATAAATCTTAAGAGTTAATTCTCCTTCTTTCTTATTTTTAATAACAAAAAGTGAACAGAAATGAGTACATTTATTGGTAAAATATAAAATACTGAACTAAAATGCATTATATTTAGTGAATGAGCTTTTATTGTCATTTTAATTATAGATATAAAAATGAAAAATAATCTCAAGATTAAATTCAATCTACTATACTATTTTCCCTCATATATTTAATAAAATCAGCTAATTGTGGTGTATAATAAAATAAAGTTAAAAATTTATCTAACATTCATCTCCAGTGATACATATTCACACTAATGAAATGTGACATCTGAAATACCAGATTTTAAAGGAAATTGGAATAGCTGCAATCCACATACTAGTTTTTGTTGTTGTTAAAAGGTATAACCATTTTTTAAGGGAGAATAATCATAGAAACCATTGATTTAAACCAGTTCTCAATTATCTAAATGGGGCACTAAGTCACAGAGATATTGATTGACTTATCGTCGATGATATCCATGCTTAACACTGTAGGAAGGGCTAATATTCAGGATTCCTTCCCCCAACTGTTAAAAAACAACTATTTCTTGCTGGATTAAAAAGCAAAGCCTGGCCAGGCATGGTGGCTCACGCCTGTAATCCCAGCACTTTTGGAGGCCGAGGTGGATGAATCAACTAAGGTCAGGAGTTCAAGGCCAGCCTGGCCAACATGGCAAAACCCTGTCCCTACTGAAAACACAAAAATTAGCTTGGCGTCGTGGCGGGCACCTGTAGTCCCAGCTATTCAGGAGGCTGAGGCAGGAAAATTGCATGAACCCACAAGGGGGAGGCTGCAGTGAGCTGAGATCGTGCCACTGCACTCCAGCCTGGGTAAGAGAGCGAGACTCCATCTCACAAAAAAAAAAAAAAAAAAAAGCAAAAGACCCAGGGGTTGGCTTGACCTAAATGCCCACATTTGAATAAAGTATGATGCTCAAGATAGCATTGATTGCATTGATTGACAAGGCTTGAGTAGGTTTCTTGTCTTTTTTTGTAAGAGAGAGACTGGGGGGGAGTACCGAGACAAGCAGACTTACCTGCAAATATGGAATATAATTTCCACAAAAATAAAATATATTTTAAACCTAAAGATTGTGTGTGTGAGGTGCGTGTGTGTGTGTGTAGGGGGGAGATGATGAACAAGAAAAGACAACTGAAATCCACTAGAAACACCATTATTGTGATCGTCAGGATCAACCCAAGCATCTGCCCAAACACAATCCAACTGATACTGTCAGTCCAATCTCCTTTACATTGTCCATTCACACCTACCAACCCGGCATATTTCTCATGCTTACCTAACAGTCTGATATGTGTTATTTTATATAATTTTAGTGTAATGAATACTTAATTTGGAACAAAAACTAAATGAGCCAGATTCTAGAAGAGATTTAGTGAAAGAACTGTGGTTTCAATGGTGATAGTAAGGTATTCATATTTTACAATTAACAAGGCAAATGGTTTAATATTTTGCAGGACACATTGCTAACTATAAATTTAAATATGGGATGAGATTGGTCTGTAATAACCATTAAGGAGATCAATAAATGAAAAATCTTGAATATATTAACAATGACAGTATGGACCCCTAATCCTACTCATTGCTACTATCTCCTGTGCTATAAAATAATCATAACATATTGGGAAAATGACAAAGTGCCTATGTGTAAAACAGGCTTCATCTCTTTTAATATCTGCGAATGAATGATAACATTGAAGTAAAGTTTTACAGATTTTGAAGATGACTTACTCCTGTTTTACCCAAGTACTTCAAATATTTACCCTTATTTCCTAGGCAAGTATTATAATTATTAGATCTTATCTCCCAAACGAGGTTCAGTTTTAGAGAGAGAGTTGACTACAGTGCTGTCTCTAAAATAATAACAAAATTATGACTCTGTACCTTGTGCCTCATCTTATATACTGCATTCCAAACAAGGAATATTATAATACGTGAGAGCAATGTGCCAAGATACAAAAATATCAGATGATATGGGGGTTCAAGGTCTTGAAGAGCTATATAACTGTCAACAGATAATACTGTAATAATAGAGTGCATAGGATATGAGGGAAGTAATTTTTAATGTAAAGAAAGCAACAGTAGAAACAGGAATCAATGTGTTTGCTCTAATCATCCTTCTATTCAAAATTCATTGCTTCTGTTAACAAGTTTCATTTTGTTTAATTTTATTTTCTTATAAATAAGACAGTGTTGCCAGAATTATTTGTATTCTTCCTCAGTTCAACCACTGAACTCCATCTATGACTTGGCAACATTTATAATTTCTTCCATATAATTTAGCCAAAGAGAAAGGGGAGAGAAGATCAAAGATGAAGACAAAGATGACGAAGAAGTGAGCAAAAATAAACAAACTTACACTAAAATACAAATTTTAAAATACTAAAGTTATTTTACTAAAGTTAGAATTGGCTATTAAGCACATTTTTCCAAATGATTGACTAAACTGAATCTGACTTCCCTTTTCACAGCAGTTCAGAATCAGAACATGTTTTATACATTTTAGTAAAGACAATTTCACTGTTGCTCATGCTTTGTACTTTGGCCAATATACAGATATATAGATCATTTTGGACATGACGCAATGTATTTACGTTGGTAATGGCCATTCAGAAAATTATAGAAAAAGTTAAAAACAACTGGTTGTTTGGTATTTAAATGTAGTAAGCTACACAACAAAACTCCAATCATCTCATTTGGAATTTCAAAAAATACTTGGCATGAGTGTCTTAAAAGCAATTAGTAAAGAAGTTAATAAAATCAGTAGTTCATATTTACAAAAGCAAATTTATGGCATGAACCGTGAGTATTAAGATACCCTGTTAAGTGATTGAAGATGTTTTCATTACTTAATGGTTAATATTAACTAGAAGCAATATTGCATGATTCCAACAGCACCAAAAAGAATATACAAGTAATGAAGAATTAAACGCAATATCCAGCAGCTCCAATTCGGTGTAATAAACATGTATTTCATTGCTTTCTGTGCTTAATAAGAATGTTAGGATTCATTTGTTTCAAGAATACTCAAACTTTAGCCAAAATGACTTAAAAATAATAGCAAGTTTCTGAAACACAAATTAGAGCATTAGTTTCCTAGCAAAGTAGTGTCAGGGTAAAAAGCTACATCTAATTGCCATTCTTCCGTTAGTCTTGTATGCTGCAACATTGATTTAATAAAACAGGACAGTTTGATCAAGTTGAACATTACTAGCAAAAAAATGCAGCTGTCACTGCTGTTTTGGCATAGAAGTTTGAAATAATGAATGCATTTCACATCCATTTGCTCTTGCATAAATACATAACACCCTGAGAATCTCAAAAATGGCACAATTACAATTTAGTTGTGCTCACCCTAGAATAAAAATATGTAGAGACAGTTTTATTTAAATGAGAGCTGTCAGATGTGCAGCTTAAATATTAAGTGAACAATTTATTTGGGAAAGTGTTTTGGGGGGTAAGGAGAAATAGAAGTCTGGGACAGAAGTACAAATATCCTGGCTTTTTTTTTTTTTTTTTGAAACGGAGTCAGGCTCTGTCGCCCAGGCTGGAGTGCAGTGGCGCGATCTCGGCTCACTGCAAGCTCCGCCTCCCGGGTTCCCGCCATTCTCTTGCCTCGGTCTCCCGAGTAGCTGGGACTACAGGCGCCGCCACCACGCCAGGTTAATTTTTTCTATTTTTCAGTAGAGACGGGGTTTCATCATGTTAGCCAGGATGGTCTTGATCTCCTGATCTCGTGATCCGCCCGCCTCGGCCTCCCTAAGTGCTGGGATTACAGGTGTGAGTCACCGCACCCAGCCATATTCTGGCTTTTAAAATTAATTTTGTGATTGTCGGCATAACATTTTGCTAACACTTTGAAAGGTGGTTGAATTTCATATATAAATGAGGTTGAAGAAACATACAAAAGAATGAAAAGAATTAGGATTGTAAATTTTTCTGGGAACCAGGACTTGGTAGAGGAGTAGGAAAAAGGGTTCTCTGATGAAGGAAAGAATGTTTGGGACTCATAAGTACCACCAGGTGGATAGGGTGTGTCTTACCACTGGTGATGGTTATACTTGAGTAAATGTTGGAAATGTAATAGGATTGTTAAAATATATAATATTAGCTACAGAAATGTGGAATCCACATCATTGTTCTGTCTATACCTTAGCAATATAAATAAGATTTTTATCAAAATATGTAATTTGTTTTTAAAAGCAACAACGATGCCATGACTAGTTTAACCACGGCAAAAGTGTTTCCCTTTCCTCCACAGTGGTCAAATAGCACCTATAGCTTTCCACCAGACTCTGTGTATATCACTCATTCTCATTTCTTGTTTCCTAACCATACCTGGATCTTCTAGTTTGCAGTCATGAATTCCTGAGACAGACTGCATAAGTATCATGGCATGATCTTTTGAAAGAAAAAATATCTCTGCTACAGTATGCAATGATGCTGTAGATCTATAAATATACTTAGTGACAAACTTGACCCATTATGCCAATTTTAATAACCCTGTCTTTATTTCACTGCCTAGAACCGTGTAACCCAAACGCTATCAATCTCCACCTCCATCCTTACACTCACTACCTAATTGTTTCCATAATGTGACCTTTACATCTCCACTGAAGTCTGTGACTTTAAAAAACAAAATGAATTCTAATTAAAAACTTTCCAACAAAATTGGAAAGGTACAGATGATTTCACTGGAAAATTCCACCAAGTTGCAAGGAATAATAAAAATTCTATACTAACTACTGCACAAAACAGAGAGGAGGGGATATTTCTCAAGTAATTCCTTAAGGACAGCAGTTGCTGAGATTAGAGAAAAGACATCACAAGAGGAAAAAAATAAAGCTACAGACCAATGTACCTTATGAATATAGATGCAAAAACTCAATAAAATAGCAGCAAATATTACCGACAATATACAAAATGCACAACCCATCATAACTAAGTGGAATTTCTTCCAGTAACCAAGGCTGGTTCAACACTGAAGGCTATACAATTAAATTTACCATATCAAAAGATTATATAATGGAAAAACCCACAACTAATCATTGAAATAATGTTTGAAAATAATCAACATCCATTCATGAAAAAAAGACATTAGGAAGCTAAGACTAGAAGGAAAATCCCTCGATCTGACATACAGCCTCTATAAAAAACCTACACTTAACATCATACATAAAGATGAAAGACTGAATGCTTTTCCCCTAAGAGTGGGAAAAAGTCAAACATGTCTTCTCTTCCCTCTCCTCTTCAACATCATCCTAAGTGACCCATTGATAAATATAAATGCACAGATAAGTCCCAAATGCATCATGTTAAATACAAGAAGCTGAACTGGAAAGGTTATGTTCTGCCTCATTTCATTTCCTTGACACTTACAAAGGCAAAACTATAGAGGCAGTTAACAAATCATAGGTTGCCAGGGGTGAGGGATAAATGGTGGGTTCATAACAAAAAGACATGAGGAAATTTGCGGGGAGTGATTAAATTGTTGTGTATTTTGATTCTTGTGGTGGTTAAATAACTGTACCCATTTCTAAGGCCTTACAAAATTTTACATTAAAAGTGGAAATTATACTGGATGTAAACATACCTTAATTTCTTTAAAGAAAAAATGTCCTGTCCCTGAGTGATGGTGCTACTTTATATACTTTTAAAAAACAGAGTCTTTATAACTTCCATCTATTTGTCCATTAGAAGATAAATTGGAGAAAATAAATGTCAAAGATTGCTGAACCCAAAGAGTATTATGTTATTATCTTAACATAATATTTACATTCATTTGTTGCTAGAATTTACCAAGCACTGTGCTAAGACCTTTACATTCATTATTTCATGGAACTGTCACACTGATCTCATCAGTCATCTATAATTGCTTTTATCTTAATGTGAGAAAAAAAAGCATATGGGTTAAATGTCCAGAATTGTTTTATGAACTTTTAACATTTTGTGTTTAATTTTGCTAGTATTTTGGTGAATTTATGTTGTTAGAAATAAGATTTTGTTTTGTTTGCTTACATGCTGCTGAATACAGAATGGGAGTATTGGCCCGGCATGGTGGCTCACACCTGTAATCCCAGCACTTGGGAGTCTGAGGAGGGTGGATCCCTGAGGTCAGAAGTTCAAGACAAGCCTGGCGAACATGGTGAAACCCCGTGTCTACTAAAAATACAAAACTTAGCTTGGCGTGGTCGTAGGTGCCTATAGTCCCAGCTACTCAGGAGACTGAGGCAGGAGAATCGCTTGAACCTGGGAGGCAGAGGTTGCAGTGAGCCGAGATCAAGCCACTGTACTCCAGCCGGGGTGACAGAGCAAGACTGTTTCAAAAAATAAAAAAAAAAGAATAGGAATATGAAAGTACTAGAATTCAGTTCTACGTTTAATTCTGAAGCCATGATTTGTAACCACTCCACCATAGGCTTTTTCCCACAGCATTAGAAACTTTAAGGCTTCTACAGTACAGAGGAAACACGTCAATGGAATTAGATAGTAGTTACTGCAGCGGACTTGGTCAATTATATAAAAAGACTGATAGGTAAGGCAAGAAAAAACTCCACTTTTGCTTAACCACAGTCCCGTCAACATCATTATCTCCACCTCCAAGTTTAAGGTGACAAAAGAAGTTAGTTCTTACCTGACAAAAGGAAAACACTATCATCCCTACTTTTCAGTTAATATTTTAGTAGCATTTATTTTCATATGCATGATAGGATGTGACTGTGGACTGTGAGAACTAGAAAAGAGAACTCTTCTTTAGTCCTCCAGTGGAGTAGGAAGTCATAAGATATAAACAATTACATGGATAAATGCAATCATAAATGTTACATGAAAATAAGTGCAGAGGGAACTATATATAAGTAAAGAAGGAGAAGAATGGAGAGCTTCCAGTAGGTACTTTTAATTAGAGAAAGACATAGACAATGTCATCTTTAAAGTTGTCAACATTTTTCCTGTAACAAAATTGAGGTATTGGTAGAAAATAGGGAAAAATATTTAAATAGCTCTCATGGAATCGCAAAAGCCCAAATCACAAGATTTCTGAATAACCTTTATAATTTCTCTTAATTATTCCTGTGTTTTTTTGATAGCATGTGGTAGGCTTAAGCCATTACAAAGTGGTTTTTCACATGTTAAACAAATGGAAAAAAATGTCACTTTTATTGAAGAAAAAATATTTCTTTTTGCATGGACTGCTAAAAACTATAAAGATACATTTTTATATTTGATTATTGCTCACCATATCCTTGTTCCATTTGTAATATTCATTGGATGCAAAATGTTACCAGTACATATAATTTCCCAACTAACTATATAATGGCACACATTATATTTGCCTTCACTAGAGAAGCAGGCTCAGAAAAATATCAGGTACATGTTTGAATTCTATTTCCTCGTTAAGTTACTTCCATTAAAAATTGTGATTGTGAGGGAAGTGCTGATGCTTTTTTTTTTTTAAAGGAACTGTGGTGTTATCTTCTTGTTCATCGTTTGTAAGATAGAATAGGGGTAGTTGGGACAGTTCCAATTAAGATTTAGAGATTTAAACTTAATAGATCTTTGTTGACCTCACATATTTCTAAAATGACTTTTCTTTTATGTTAAATTACCTACTCATCTAGCTACATAGACAAAATGACAGTTCTCTATCTTAAACTTTTCCCATTAACTCTCAGACTAGACAACTAGATTGGTAATTAGCTTAATATTTGACATGGAAACACACAGTATTATAATTTTCCATCGTGAATCCATACAAAGATATAGCTGAGGATGCTCTTGTAAAAAATTATCCGAGTCATTCAGAATTCTCAATAGTTCTTTAGTTTGCAAAAGGTACTCCTTTTTTGAAACAATGTTTTAGACCTATGAATATAACATTTTCTTCTATTGTTCCAGAGAATAATGACTCTATTCATTTCTTTTTCTGTCCTTGAATAAGAAATATGTTGGTTTAAAATATTATTCAATATAAAATGACACATGTCAAATAATAACTTATTTTTGTAACTGGAATTAATATTTTTTCTTCTTGCTCTAAAGCATTACATTTATATCAAGATGAGGGTGTATTAGACAAAGCAAAAGATCTTATTTTTCAAGATAACAGATATTGAACTGAAAAATAAATATTTGTGTTATTTTAAGACATTGTTTAGCAATTTTACTGTTTTAAAGGCTATGATCTTAAATATTTTTGCCTTCTTTAATCTTACAATAAAGGAAAATTCAACCATACTTACTATTTACCAAAACAGAAGATTATACCAGGCAATGAGAATGAGAACTTTATTAATTTAGGTGTTTTCTGCACTTTCTTACTTATTTCCTCCTCAATCTCTTTCAGGTAGATTTACGCTTTCACAGTAGCCGTGAACTCTCCCTGCCACAGCGAAACAACAGCTTCCGTGCTGAAAATTCACTAGTCAATTATCCGCCTTAGTTCACTGGGTCTCTATGTCAAAAATTCACTAGTCAATTATCCGCCTTAGTTCACTGGGTCTCTATGTCAAAAATTCACTAGTCAATTATCCGCCTTAGTTCACTGGGTCTCTGTGTCAACTGGAAAACATTTTGGTTATGCACAACACTTGGTTCCAGTTTAGAAAGTAATTATCTCTGCTTTAAGGTTTTATATTATTCCCATAACTATATTTTTAGGTCTAATAAAAGAATGTCTCAGATTGAAATCTATCACACATGTAGCTATTTATTATACAAATATTTTTAGCATGCATACACACAATAAAATCATACAACCTATTTTGAAAAGGCAAGGACATTTCAGCTATCTGGTAACTGTAGTTTGCACGACAAGCTCATTTAAGAAAAAAATGTGACAATACTCTTAGGTCAAGATTTAGTTAATGCTAACACCAAGCAGAATCCTTTAAATTCACAGCCAGTCACAAGGCAATTTAGAGATAAATCTACCAGTTTCATCCATAAGAGTGCACACTACAGAACCTTCTATATCCTTATCCTATTAAGAGTATCTTTAAATAGTTTAGTTCCTCTAACATCTCTTGAAGACCACTAGTTTCAGCAACGAAAACTTATTTGTGGCCGGGCGCAGTGGCTCACGCCTGTAATCCCAGCACTTTGGGAGGCCGAGGTGGGTGGATCACAAGGTCAGGAGATTGAGACTATCCTGGCTAACACGGTGAAATCCCGTCTCTACTAAAAATACAAAAAAATTAGCCGGGCATGGTGGCGGGTGCCTGTAGTGCCAGCTACTCGGGAGGCTGAGGCAGGAGAATGGCTTGAACCCTGGAGGTGGAGCTTGCAATGAGCCGAGATGGCACCACTGCACTCCAGCCTGGGCGACACAGTATGACTCCATCTCAAAAAAAAAAAAAAAAAAAAAAACTTATTTGTAATATTATCCATAGTACTTCATAAAGAAGCATGTTGTTTGATACACATATATGGCCAGGTCAGGCACATGTGAACGCTTTTTTTAAGTGTGGGGTTCCTAATTGCACACTAAATAACATGGAATTTGAGGTTATGATAAGGCGACTGATCCAATCCTAGGATTGTAGCTTAAAGTAACCACCTCAGAATTTCACATGCTTGATACTTTTACTAGTTTCTAACAAATTAAAGATACTGGAACAGCTTCTCTGCATTCAGCACTGCTGAGCATTTATTACTTGAAGCTCTATTCCCTTGGGACTCTTGACTCGAACCTCTTCTGAGAGTCTCTGTTATTCCTTGACCATTTTTATCTTTGTTTTCTTGAATTATTTCTTCTTTCTCAACTTTTAATATACTAGAGACCACTCTCATTCTGTTCTTGGCCCACAGTTTCTCTCTCCACAGTATTTCATTGAATTACCCTCTCCTGTTCCACGGTTTTCTTGGTTTCAGAGTCCTGAACCTTATCTGTTGAACATATTCTGCCAAATTTTTCAAAGACATTCACATTCAACATTCTTCTAACAACAATAATTATCAAACTTCTATGATGAATGATATTATTATTCTTTTCAAGAAGCCAGCCAATTATGTAGCCTTTGACTTCGTGTCTTACCAACGGTATCATGCACAATTTACCACCTTTAAAAAGTCAATCTAATTACACTGTTTAAGTTTAGTAAAACAAACTATTCTAATACTAAACAGAAGCAACTGTTCTGAAATAATAGCTCTCTTGACTCTTCTGAAGACATCAAGGAAGAAATATTATTCCATCGTTACAGATCAGTGTTCTAGGTGTCCTGTCTCTGTTTCCCACACAATCAATACAATAAAAATGTGATCATAACAATGAAAGCTATGTCCTGTATTTTTTGCATTTATTAATATCTAGATTGATGTTCTAATATTCTAACCTTTATAAAGATATATTTAAGGATCCAAAATAGGTATAAATCATCCCTGTGTCTCAGTGGGAAATTTAAAAAATTCATCATTACACCAACTGACATAAGTGTTTCATTTTAATCTTATTACGATATTCATGGTTACAGACTTAACAGAAAAGCTAAAGAGGTTCCATGTGTCCCAACTGTAATTAGGCATTTTGCAACAATTATTATATGTTAATTAGGCAAATATAAAAACGTGGAGACTACTAAACTCCATTCATCTGACCCACAAGTGCGTGGAAACCTAAGACACATTGCAAGAGCAAAAACTCCCCGTGTGTGCTCTTGCTTGAGAAGAAAAGATATTGAACTGATGTTGGTCGTGGTGCTGGACTGATCAGACAACTCAAGCTGAGATTACACACTTACATGGAAAATACATTATTTGAGGATATTGGGTTCCAACATACAGTCCTTGTTTTGGCAATAATATAACTTTTGAAAACTGTACTCTTTTATTCTGAGCTTGATTACGTAGTAAGCAACATACACAAACTAATTCACTAATCAGTTGTCAGTGGAGTCAAGTTAGCATGAACTCAGTATTGTTTGAGATCATTTGATAATGATAAATTTGAACATCCAAAACTCTGCCATAAAATGAGTTCTAAAAAAATAGAGTGTCCCAAGTGTAAAGTACTTTCTTTTGGTAGAAAATATGATGTTTTAGGAATTATATGAGAATGCTATTAACCATGATTATTTCAACTTATTTTTCTGTCTTTTATGTTGGTTCAGTACCCCATTTTCTAGAGTTGTTTTTTTCTCAAGGATCTCTTTCAAAAAAAGTAGAAGGGAATGCAACATTAACATACTCTAACACACACCCCAAACCAAATGTTTGTTGGCATTTCAGATTTTACACATCAATTCCAAAATACACGTGTTTAAAAATCACATTAGCTGGCTGGGCGCGGTGGCTCACGCCTGTAATCCCAGCACTTTAGGAGGCCGAGGCAAGCACATCACGAGGTCAGGAGATGGAGACCATCCTGGCAAACACGGTGAAACTCGGTCTCTACTAAAAATACAAAAAAATTAGCTGGTCATGGTGGCAGGCGCCTGTAGTCCCAGCTACTGGGGAGGCTGAGGCAGGAGAATGGTGTGAACCCAGGAGGTGGAACTTGCAGTGAGCCGAGATCGCGCCACTGCACTCCAGCCTGGGCGACACAGCGAGACTCCATTTCAAAAAAAAAAAAAAATCACATTAGCTGTCTTAATGGTGACGGGTTTGTAAACAAAGTGGTTTGATAACTCACCTTACACAAACTCTAAAATATTAAATGATGATTTTATATTTGTCAAACTATACTGACTGAAATTAATTTACATTCCAGGGTGATTATAAGATTATATATTATTAATAAAGGTGAACACATCTATCTAGCCATTTATCTGTATCCACTAGTTGTTACCTATATTGCCAGTAACATATATTAATATTTAGTTAAATGATTGAACTCTCAGCAAAGTATTCATTCAATAAATATTTACTAATTGCCTTCTCTGTATCAGGCACTATGTCAGGTGCTGGGGCCACAGGCAGTGAACCCAGGAGGCAGAATCCTTGTTTTCATGGAGATGATATTTTAGAGGAGGTAAACATCCAATAGTGGCTACAGCTAAAAGGGCATGTAAGGTAGAGTTAGGAAGCTGAGAGCCAGTATAATGGAGAGGTGGCCAGGGGAGACCTCATTGAGAAGGTGACATATGAAAGAGAATGGCAAAAATAAAGGAAACGAGTCAAGTCCTTGTCCATGGGGAAGAATGGGAAGGTTGAGGAGGGAGCAAGTACAAAATCTGAAATGTGGATATTTATTTGATGTGTCCAAGTAACTATAAAAACAGAGGCAGAGAATACCAGAAGATAAGGTCAATGCCTTGAAGCCCACAGTATGTATGTGGGTGGATAATAGTAGATTGACAGCAATTATGGGAAACCATTGGTGGGCCGTGAAGAAGGGCTTACACAATCTCATGTACCTGTATCGAGCATCATTCTGGCTGTCATACGGAGAAAATTGAGGCTGAAGTTGATGGGGTGATGTAAAGGGAGGCAAGGAAGTCAGACTGGTACTAATATTATCCATTTACATATTCTACATACACCACAATGATGCAGAAGTGCACTAGTGGCTTGTGCAAGTGGTTGTGATGAAAAATGGTAGCATTCAGGATGTGTTGCACTGTACTTTCTTATGGGTAAGAATTAAAATGTGAGGGAAAGAGAGAAATTAGGTAGGACTCTAAGCCTTTCATCAAGAAAACCTAGAAGAATATAACTACAACTAATAAAAACAGAAGAGTGCAGAAAGAACAGGTTTAATGAAATGAAGAAAATGTAGAATTTGAACTTGTTAAGTTTGATCACCTGTTAGGCTTCCAAAAGGGGATGCATAGCAGGCTAGGACCAAAGAATCTGGAGTAGGAAGCCGAAGTCCGGGCTGCAGGTACAAACATCAGAATCATCAACCATTAGAAACTGATGACAGTAGGGAATTACATTTACATGAAATAGAGATAAAATCTACCTGCCAAATTACTGTTTTTAGAGGTCCTTAGCTTGTGTTTTGGGGAGTAAAATTTTAAAACAGAGAAGTCTGCCCTTTGTTGAAGTTGATCATTTTTGTGTAAATTATTCATTTTACAAAAGAAAAGTAGATTTGATTAATTCTATCACACTAATTCTAGCCTATTTTCCACACTAAGGAATATTGTTCCCAGTCCACATCTATTGATTGATTTATTCAAGAGTTAAAAACAGTTTTCTATTTTTCAGGATAAAAAATTATTTTATAAACTAAACAAATAATCTTAGCCCATCATATTTTTTCGTACAATATTCATTATCTCACACACATATATATCCTTAAGCATAAATTGATAGAAATTTATTTCATCATTTATCCTATGTTTATTACATTTCTGTCGCTGAAAATTGTGCTCAGCATAATGGCATTTACACACAGCATATACCATTGCAAAATGTAATCTTCAAAATTATTATAAAATAATAAACACATGAATCTATTATCTCAAAATGACTCAGTTGATAATCTCTATAGTTACAGAGCCTTTAAAACAAAGGAGATTTTTCAAATAGTTACTTAGGCATTCTTGCCCAATAATTTAAATATTTTCTATTTTATTTGTAAAATCAATGTAATAACTCACCCTGATACACAGGAAAATTTGTTTTCAGGCAGGCAACACACGTTTATTCAACAGCTACTAGGTGCCAGGCACTATGTTTCCCACTGGAGTCGCATTTTGTACAAGAGAGTGCCCCTGCCCTGTTCCATGACTGGAAGAATTACCATGAAGTACAAAATGCTTTGACTCCGAAAATAGTTATAAAAATCACCTTAAACAAATTCACCCCAAAATTATAGTTTACCCCCAGTATAGGCTAATTGTGACCTTTTAATTGTGGGGTAACTTATACACTAAGATATCAGTTAAGACTCACTGAGAACACTCACATTTTCAATAAGCCACTGTCATCATATCTAATTATAAGTGAGCATATATAACTGAATTTTCCGAAATACAGAATTAGAGTCTTTAAAATATCATTTGGTATTCCTTATCATATCAAACTATTTGCATAAAAAATAAGAATGGCCCTGTCTGGGACTCATCCCAACTCTATCCTTCAAAGAAAAAATCTTCTGGGTTTCTCATGATTTGTCTTTAGACATTATTAAAATAAACCTTTGTGGTTTCAAAGAAGAATCGTTCTATTTTGTTTCAATACTATAGAGTAAGTTGAAAATTTACAAACTTGTTATTATACTTTATTTTCCCTAATTAAAATTAAAATTTTATTTTATTTCATTAATTAAAATGAAATCAAATAATTCCATTTTACTATATCTAATTTTCTCAAAGTGAATTTTCTAAGTATTCTGACCTCCTATGCACACAGTAAGATTAACATTCTTTAAGAGTCACACAAGCATTCATTTTGTGTGAGTGTGTCTGTGTGTGTGCGTGGAGAGACAGAGATAAGCTTAATATTATTTTTCTTCAGTTTTTTTTCTTTTTTTGGAGACAAAGTCTAGCTCTGTTGCCCATGCTGGAGTGCAGTGGTGCAATCATAGCTCACTGAAGCCTCAAATTCTGAGCTTCAAGTGATCCTCCAACCTCAGCTGCCCAATGTACTGAAATTACAAGCATGAGCAAGTACACCTGTTCAATATTCTTTTTTGAAGGCAAAGAATAAAGTAATACATCTCAAGTTTTAATTTTAACACTGTTATATATTTTAAAAAGCTTTTAAAATCAAGTTGATGTGCAACCTAAATTTCCCTAGAATCTGCAGATCAAGCAAGTAAAGTGAATATCCATTCACTGATTTTGCAATTCAACAAATACGTATTTAGTATCTTCTATTTCCAGTAGGCGTTAGGCCCTCTCAGGGGAATAAGATGGACACGATGACTGTCAACTTGGAGTTCATAAACTAGTAACTATCCTTTCAGAGGGCAACCTGTGAGCAGGAGAATAACCAGTGCTTGAGATGTCACCATTCCACAGACGAAGTCGGCCCCTATACCCAGTAACACTCCATTTCCAGCCACATGAAGGATTCTCCCTATTCAAGGATCCTGCTTGTGAAACGTGGCATTGGGGTGGTGTGGGAGGGGGGTGTTTCCAGAGACTGGGGCTGGACACAGCATGCGTGTCATCAGACAACATTTGGTTCTTTCTCTAGCATGACCCTTTAGCTTGTCTATTAGAGTAACAGCGACTACTTAAAACTGTCGTTCTAATGACTTTGCTCAAGTTTAAGAAATGTGTATTTCAGACAAATGCTGTTTAGAAGGTTTGATAATATTCTTATGTGTGGCTTTCCAGGCTATATTTTAGAAGGATTATATATTTAGCCTAATCTGTATTTTTTGTACTTACTGTCTTTATGGCATGCATAGTCAGTACTAACTCAACCCTGTTTAATATAAAATGAGAATGACAGTAATACCAACCTCATAAGGCTGTTTTAATAATTAATATCTTACTATTAGTGATATGCTTAGAACAATGCCTAGTACATTCTAGTGCAACAGTGTTAACTCATGATTTTGCCTGTATAAATACTTGCTACTAAACATATCATTCCTGACTCCATATTATTTACAACCTGTATATTGCATCCAACAAATTTTCAATAACTGTTCTGTGCCATAGAATGAGTTCTGGATACCTGAAAATCACTAAATATAATTCATGTTTTAAGATTCTCACATTCTATGTGGAAGCAGAGATTTAAAGTAACTACAATGTGATATGATATGTGTTATGATGGATGGATTCAGAGAATACCATGAGAAAATATGAAAAAGTCATCCTATCCATTACGGAGAGGATTATGAAGAATTTTCTGGTAATAACGTCATATGAAATGGGTTTAGAGGAATGAATGGAGATTAGCCAAGAGAAAAGATAGAAAAAACATTGTGTCCAAAAACATGGGTGTTAGAAAGCATTGTCCATTTGGGGAACTGTATGAAATTTAAGTGTATATGTAGGTCCACTGAAAATACCTGAACGAGATAATACTGATGGCAGTGGCGGCTGTCTGGAGCCACTGCTGCCATCACATCAGCTGCAGCCGGGAAGTGCTGCCGGGGCTGCCCCCTCCACAGACCTGTTGGTAGCCGGGACAAGTGGGAGCCCCACCCCTTCTGAGTTGGTGGGGTGGGAACTCCTGGGATGCAGCTGGAGTTGCCCAAGTCATGGCTGTGGACCCGGGCATCCCACTCCACAAAGCAGGCAGGATCCCTGTCCTCCTGGTCACAGCTACAGACACTCAGGTTGCGCCTGTGAACCCAGGCCCCCCTCGTTGGCGGTGACGTCTCAAAGTGGGGAGCCTGGCAGCAGGCAAGAGACCTGCCCTCCTCGGGCAGCTGCAGATGCCCCAAGTCACAGCGGCGGTTCTATGCCTCTCAGTCCACAGAGCAGGCGGGAGCCCCACACGCCTGGATGCAGCTACAGCCACACCCCCACGATGCACTGCAGAGTCAGGCATCTCCCCTACAATCTCAGAAGCGACTGCTTTCGCTGTCTTCCCTCTCTCCACTCCCGGCACCTGCTCCGATCTCAGAGCAAGGTTGGGGCTGAGCCCAGGTGCTGTCACAGTCTGGCTGGGTGTGTGCACACCTGGGGCAGTGGTGACACACCAGCCCCTGCTCACATGGCCCCCTCTGGACTTTGGGTGCTGATGAGCACAGGGGGGAAGTTGAGGGGGTGTTACCGGTAGTTCAGTGCTGGCCTGCAGGCTCCCCTTGGCATGAACAGCCTGGGTGCCATGAATGGCAGCAGAGGCAGGCAGGCTTCTGGGTAGAACGGGATGCCCATGGTGAGGCCGTACTTACAGGCTGGGAAGGGCCTACTTTCAAGGCTGCAGGCACGGCTGCCAGTCCCACTGACAGGAGTGAGAACTTGTGGTGCCTTTTCTGGGCCCGCCTATAGCCGCCCATGGACCAATCAGGGTGCACTTCCTCCGCTTTGAATGCCCACAGAAGCCCCAGGCTCAGCCAGAGCTGAGCAGCCACTGGGATAACCAGCCGCAGAGAGGAGCTACCCTCTGAGGGATTCTGTCACTCAGTCAAGCTCCTCTTCACCTCGCTCACCCTCCACTCATCTGCACACTTCATTCTTCCTGGACGCAGGAAAAGAACCCTGGAAATGCGGAATGGCGGGGCTGAAAGAGCTGTAACACAAACAGGGCTGAAACATGCCCCTGGCTCGCCACGCTGAAGGTGAAGGGGAGAGGAGACTTGTGGCCCTCTCCAGACCTCGGGGCTCCCCAAGGCAAGGCTGTGACTCCCGCTTTGGGGCTTTGCATTTCCTGGAGTCTCCAAGCTTCCACTGTGTTCCCTGGGGGCAGCTGTTGAAGCTGCGTGTGGTGAACCTGGTCCAGTCACAGCCTTGCAGAGAACAGGCACCTGCTCCAGCACCTGGAGGTGCCAACCGTGCTGCATCAGCCAGCATGCCTGACTGTGCAGTTGCTGGACCCAGTGCTAGCTCCCTCACACACCCTTTGCTGCTCCACACCTGGTTCACACTTGGCAGGTGTGGGATCCAGGCCAGTAGTGTGAGCCGAGTAGAGCCTGCCAAGCTGAGCGGGTGGAATGAGCCCAGTGGGCCCAAGAAAAACTCATACAAAGGTGCCAGTGGCCACAGAGGTTTTTGTCCAGAAAAGCGTCACCCCAAGGATCCTGCAACAGCATGATTAAAAAATAAGTGCATCAATAGCCATGTAAGAAGATAAAGGTAATTATATCATTTAAGTTTTTGAAAAAAATGAGAAATAAGACTGTGATTATACATTGCCCAATACCAATATATTTAACCAAGTCATTTAATTAATGAGTACAGGAAGATGAGACAACACGATCAAGAGAAATCATGGGAGGGAAGAATTTGAGGAAATAATTTGTCAGTAATTCCAGAAATGAAAATGCCCTATTCTCTCTCATGCCTAACTATAGACAGTAATTGTTTTAAAATATAAGCTATTATGTGGTAAAACTTTTTTTTTTTTTAATTATTATACTTTAAGTTCTAGGGTACATGTGCATAACATGCAGGTTTGTTACATATGTATATCTGTGCCATGTTGGTGTGCTGCACCCATCAACTCGTCAGCACCCATCAATTCATCATTTATATCAGGTATAACTCCCAGTGCAGTCCCTCCCCCCTCCTCCCTCCCCATGATAGGCCCCGATGTGTGATGTTCCCCTTCCCGAGTCCAAGTGATCTCATTGTTCAGTTCCCACCTATGAGTGAGAACATGCGGTGTTTGGTTTTCTGTTCTTGTGATAGTTTGCTAAGAATGATGGTTTCCAGCTGCGTCCATGTCCCTACAAAAACTTTTTAATTTTTATTTATTTATTTTTTTGAGACAGAGTCTCACTCTGTATCACCCAGGCTGGAGTGTAGTGGCGTGGTCTTGGCTCACTGCAACCTCTATCTCCTGGGTTCAAGCAATTCTTGTGCCTCAGCCTCCCAAACAGCTGGGATTATAGGTGTGTGCTACCACACCTGGCTAATTTTTGTATTTTAGTAGAGATGGGGTTTCACCATGTTGACCACGCTGGTCTCGAACTCCTGACCTCAGATGATCTGCCCGCCTTGGCCTCCCAAAGTTATAGGATTACAGGCATGAGCCACCAAGCCTAGCTTGGCAAATCTTTTTTAAAAATCTTAAATGGGTTTAACTCGCGGTTAAGAAAGAAGCATTAATCTGAAAATTGTGCAAGACAAAAAATACTTTTATATTTGCCAAATTTATTGATATTAGAAGACAAAATATCTCATTTAGATTTTAGGTTTCAGTCATTTTATGTAGAACTTTAACATTCATGAAACAGACCCCAGGTTACTCTCCTTTGAAGTAAAATGGCATGTGTGAATATAATCGCTATCTGAATGCATGGTTATGTGTTAATCTGCTTTATTATGGTAATCATTTCACAATGTATATGCATATTATATCATCACATTGTACATCTTAAATATATACAATGTTATTTGTCAATGACTACTCAATAAAGCTGGAATAAAATAAAATAAAATCATTATAGGTGTGGCAAGAAAAAATTTCCTATTCGTTGCTTGTAATTTTCTATTATTTGTAAATATATTCACAAATTTAGGAGATATCAAAATGCTTATATATAAATGGTTTATAAAAGATGGGCATACTAATTTCATATATGTATCTCTATGATTTTGAAAAAATGATAATTATTGAGTGTTGCTCATATTTCAGATATTATCCTTAGTTGCCTTGTCTAGTGCAGTGATTCTCAAATTTTAGCAGGTATTAATATCCCCTAGAGTGGCTAAAAAATCTGATTATGGTGTTTCACTCCCAGAGTTTGTGACTGAGCAGGTCTGGGTGAGGCTGAATATCTGAATTTCTAACAAGTTTTCAGGCAATGCTAGTGCTCTTGGTCTGGGAACCACACTATGAGAATGACAGTTATAATGCATGGACATCCATGTCTTGGCCACTAAACACTGGGCATTGTTGGACAGGCTGTGTTTACTGCCCGTTTGAACCTCCCTTACTTCTTAGAAAAAACTATACAATTAGCCATGCCAAACATGTAAGTTTACAAAAGAGATTAAATAAGGTAATGTCTTTTAAAATACTTTATAATCTTTTAAAGTGCTACTCAAAGACTCATATGAATATTGTGCTTCTATGTTGATATAGAGAGATTATAAACTTCACCTGGGAGGGTTTGGAAACATCTTAATATTGTTTGTGACTGTCATAGCATGACATCATCATGATGTTTATATAGATGTGATAGCTAATATTTTGAGGGCATTTGCTGTGACAATAAGTTTATATTTTCATTTAAGATTCTTAAATATAAGGCAGGTAGTATTACTATTCTCATTTAAAAAGGAAAAAGCACAGGTAGTAAATGATAGAGCTGGGTTTGAAGCTAAATAATCAAGAAAAGAAAACATTCCTTTTGAGTATTTCTTACACCATCCTTAAAAATCCAAAGCGATAACAAAGTCCACCAATGGTGGAGTGGGTAAAGAAAATTTGGTACATATACACCATGGAATACTATGCAGCCATAAAAGAGAATGAAACCATGTCGTTTGCAGCGACATGAATGCAGTTGGTCGTCATTATCCTGAGTGAATTAATGCACAAACAGAAAACCAAATTCTTCATATTCTAAGTTGGAGCTAAACATTGATTACACAGGGATGCAAAGAAGGGAACAATGTGAGGATGGAGGGTGAGGACTGAAAAACTTCCTATCAGGTAGTATGCTTATTATCTGAATGACAAAGTAATCTGTACATCAAACCCCCGTAACAGGCAGTTTACTCATATAACAAGCCTGCACATCTATGCTCTGAACCTAAAGTGAAAGTTAGAAAAATAAAATAAAATAAATTTTAAAAATAAATAAGGGATTTATTAGAATTGGAGCTTGCAGATACAGACCTGTACAGTCTGCAGAAGCAATATTGTATTTTGCTGTCTCATAAGGTGACATTTCACATTATTTTACATTGTGTATGATATCCATAAATTTAAAATTAACAATTGTATAGCACTTTGCTTTCATATAAATAGTATTGTGATTTTTATGGTTCCTATTGTATATTTCAATAAGTCAATATGGTACATTTGTCTTTTTACATGCATTTTCTGCAAATAGGATAACAATTAGAATTGTAGATTCACTCTACTAATTTCTTCAGTTTTCTATCTGCTGCTGGCATACAATTAGCTTCTCAAAAAGACAGATTTGGGAATGAACACTTTGTAACAGATATAGCCGTAATAAAACTATCTGAGCTCTCAATTGGAAGTACTTATATTTAATATTCTTTTGGTTCTCTGCACATTGATTGCCATTTACTCAGTGGTAATGTCTAGCCAGTTGGCAAAAAAACATGATTTATATATTTAGATAGCATAGTTAAGGAAAAAGATGATTTATATATTTAAGACAGCATGTTCAGAAACTTTCCTGGGCAACCTATTCTAAACAAATTCCAAGTCAGCAGACACAATAAACAATCTCCAAGGCCATAGTCTTGTGTCAAATAACAGCCTGCTAAATGACTACTGCAATTTGGAAAACCCTCAGTCATGCGTGGAATTAATATTCAGCACAGATTCTTGTTTATTCCTTAGGAAACGCACTGCTAACAAGCTAAACATTTCGCATATTTATGATCAGACTCATATCATACATAGGACATACAATACAAATGTGATGAGACAACATTTCAGAATCTGAAATTTAGCTCTAAGTACTTTTACTGATTTTTAGAAAACATTCTTTCAATGCCTAGAGCTATGTTACCTAGAAGGAATACAACGATGCATAAAAGAAACTATTTTATGTATACAAAGATGTATTTATTATATTAGAAAATGACAGGCAATATCATTCTTCAAAAGTTAGCTTTCTGCTGTGAAGGGCATTTTAACCAATCAAGATGGAAAAGTGCAAAAATTACACATTTCCTCTAGATAAGCCAGTAAAAGCATTTATTAATCATCTAAGTCAACTCCATAGATGTTCTGCACTGATAACATTGGTTGGTTAAACTATTTTCCTTTCATTATGTTTATTATTCCTATTAATAGATAACACTTACTGAATGTTTAGTACATACTACGCCATTGTAGATAATGTAGATAACACTTACTGAATGTTTAGTATATACCATGCCATTGTAGATAATGTAGAAAACACTTACTGAATGTTTAGTATATACCGTGCCATTGGTTAATGTTAATTAACTCCATCTGCTCCTCCACTGCCTGCAGCAAACGCTCAGGGACTGCGGCCTTCTGAGGGCATTCACAATGAGACGTGAGTCACTCTTGTGAAATTCATGACAGAAATAAGCACACGCACATATCACCCATATGCAAAATTCAACCCACTTGGAAATTAGCAGATCAAATTTGCTAAAGTTGAATATAAATCCCAATGCAAGGTGTAAATAAAAACAATTCACACTTTTATTACATTTATCTCAAAATGTTTTTATTTAATGAAATAAAATAAAACTAAATAGAATGAGTTATATATATATTTTTTGCTTCTTTGAGTTGCACATAATGGAGGTAATTCAAATACTTGGGAAATTATTATATTAGTATGTAGATGGTCATAACTTTTGTCTTAGATCTTAAGATTTTTTTTAAGTGAATAGCTTGTATTACATTAATATAAAAGTATTTTCTAGCTTAAGTATATGCTAATAGGCATACATTAATGAATCAGATTTCCCTAAAAGGCATGCCATTTTGCAAATTTATTAAAACTCCTTCTAAACTTGAAACATTTTTTCATAATTATTATCTTCAGCTTTCCACAGTCCAGTGTTAAAGTTTTTTCTTTCTAAATTTTGAATATCCTATCAACCATATATTTATATAACAATTCAAATTTAGCCAAATTGCTTCTTGCCTTTGTGAGGAATTGAGTTTGCCAGTTAAAACAATGTGGATTAGAGTTCCTCCTGATGGTGGCGTGAGCTGTGACTGCTGTCTAATGATGTCCTTGTGAGGTCTGGCGTTTCACCACTGGCAGGAGGTCAAAATCAAAGCAAACAGAGCATTCACCCATTACAGCAAGAAGTTTGTTTTGCTTTTTTTTTTTTTTTTTTCAGACATTCTTAAACTCTTAAAATAGAAAATAAGACAATTCTTTTGCAAAATCTGATTCTCAAGCAATCTCAGATTATGAACAACTGGCATGTCTTGTGAATATGTAAAACTGTGACATGGCAGCCCACAATATTGCATTGAATATGGCAGAATTTGTCTAAAAACTGTATTTATGTAAAGATAAGGTTCTTTTTAAAAAAGTTTTGTCTCCAAAAAATATTCACCACTTCAAAACTGTTCTTCCTGATGTATTTTAAAGGAAATATATTGGAAAAAATACTGCTGTTTTTTTCCATCATCTTCTAAAGAAATATTAACTTGTGTCAGCCAAGAAAATATCAACCTAAGATATACCAAATCGTATATGACCAAAATTATAAAATTCATGAAAATCTGAACAGGGCTTTCCATATGCATTAGAAAGAGAAGGATAAGGAAAAACCTACAAATCTAAATTTTATTCTATAATTAACAAAAGAAACAGGATCCTAAATGAAGTAAAATAGTAATGCCAAGGGGAAGGGGGAAGTCAGGAAAATTTCTGAGGTAACCTATAATCAATCATGGTGATAACACTGGTATTTTGAACCCCTTGCCCTCAAAAAAGCTTAGATTTGTAGTACTGTCAATTTCCATGGTGTACACACTTCCCCCACCATGGTTGATTTCAAGCTATTAATTTGAAATCATTGCAAGGACACAGCACTATGGAAATGGGCTCACCCTCCCTGCCCTGGCCCATGGCCCATTGCTGGTGGGAAGATGATAGACCTTCAGTATTTGGAAGTGAACCATTTATCCCTATGTGAGCAAGTAGAGAAAGAGCTGATGAACCTTCAGTATTTGTACCGACCATTTCTTCAGAGTCTGAAAAGTTTTCTGGAAGCGATTTTGAAAAGTTGGGATTCAGAACGATGTAAGTATTTAAGCTGGACAAGGTGGGTGGGGCATCAACCTACAGCCAAATCACCAAATATGCTGTGATCGTTTTAGAAACAATCTAACTAGTGAACTTGTGTTTCTGAGTTCAGCAGTGGTTCTTTATGGAAACTCTCTCAATGCACCCACCTATTTTCCATTTAGTAGAAAAGTTCTATGTGTATAAAATTTAGGCTACAGCTCTTTGAACCCTATAGACTCCATCAATAAGAGCTGAGCCAATCAGCAACCTGAGCCTATTTCTCTATTAATATGGCCACAGATTAATAAACAGAAGTTCTGGCTGTAGTAGAGGCAGCAGTGACATTCACATAAAAGGAAGTGACACAAAGAGAATAACATAAGTGAATCATGATGATATGGTTTGGCTGTGTCCCCACCCAAATCTCATCTTGTAGTTCCCACAATCCCCACAATCCCCACATGTTATGGGAGGGACCTGGTAGGAGGTAGTTGAATCGTGGAGGCGGGTTTTCCCCTTGCTGTTCTTCTGATAGTGAATAAGTCTTACGAGATCTGATGGTTTTATAAAGGACAGTTCCCCTGCACATGCTCTCTTGCCTGCTGCCATGTAAGACGGAACTTTGCTCCTTCTTCACCTTCCCTCACGATTGTGAGGCCTCCTCAGCCATGTGGAACTGTGAGTTCATTGGCCCTCTTTTACTTTATAAATTACCCAGTCCTGGGTATTTCTTCATAGTAGTATGAAAATGGACTAAAACACATGACAAGAACGTTGAGGCAGAAGCACTAAGGCCTAATGAGGTGGTGGCACCAGTGGGGAGCAGGAAGCATTGATGGTGGGTAATGGCCCAAACAGAGGGAGGGAGACACAGTGTTAAGACTGAATGTTTGTGTCACACTCGGCCACAGTGTCATATGTTGAAACTTCAATTCCCAATATGATGGTATCTGGAGACTGGGTCTTTAAGAAGCAATTAGGGTTAGATGAGGTCATGAGGTTGGGGCCCTCATTATGGGATTAGTGCCCTTCTAAGAAGAGATACAAGACAGTCCTCCCCCTTTCTCTCCCCTTGAGCACAAGAAGAGGTCATGGAAACACACTATGAGATTGTGGTCATGTACAAGCCAAGGGACAAGGTTAGAGAAGGAAACCTGCCTGGCCAGCACCTTGATCTTGGACATCCTAGCTCCCATTACGGTGAGAAAGAAATTTCTGTTGTTTAAGCTGCCCAGTTCATGGCATTTTACTATGGTTCTGAGAAGACTAAGACATGTGGGCTGTACATGAGCGGAACATCAAGGCTGTTTGGGACCCTCAGAGAACCTAGACTGTGTCTAGACCAGGAGTTTCTGTGAAAACATTTGGGGAGTAGCCCAAACAAGTGAGAAGCAGAGGTCAAAAGTCAAAGCAAGATGCTCCCTGAAACTCTGAAAGATATCAGGCAGGGCAGAGATCTTCAAAATGTGGAGGGGTTAAGATCTCCCGCTCTAGAATTGGAGATCCAGAGCCCAAAGCTTTCCAGCTGATGAGATAACCTTTACCTGCTTCTCAGGGCCTCTTTCCCAACTCTCTCCAGAAGTTGCCTTGAATAACTTCTACAAACATCGATGGAACATTCCTCAGCAAAAGGAATAAACATCTAAAGTCAACACTAAAAGTTTAAAAACAGGACTTTTGGTTATTTCATATTAATGACAAGAATAAAAGAATAATCCACTCACATCAAAGTATAAACCTGGAGAAAGTAAACCAGAGATCAGGTTCCCTCCAGCTCCTCACACACTGGGGGCAGATTTTGTCCCAGTTATCCTCAATGAAGCCTGTGATACTAGTGACCTCCTCAAATCTAGAAATGCCCCCTTTCAGTCTTTGATCTCAAATTTATGACCACTGGATTTATAAAATAGAAGAAGGTGAAAAATAGGTAATTTGAAAGACTGTAACAAGACATTGAAAAGTGAGGATGATACCCCCCAACACACACACACACACGCACACATCCTGTCAGTGCCAAGGCTAACTGTAGACAGAAAGTATAGAATCAGAGATGAAGACAGCAATTGACACCATACAGGTGCATCTTCCCTTCCCTCTCCTCCTTTCCCTGTCTTTCTATCGCAACAGGCCCTGACAGGAAAGGCAGCGTTGGGAAACTCACAACCCTCAAGTGGAACAGAAAGTAGATCATTAATAACATACAATAGAAAGAAGAAAGAAAGGGGGTGAAAAATAAGGAATGAAGAAAAATACAAAACATCAAACAGGAAAATAGGTGCATATAAACTGCAGATGGTATTTCTACAGCAAACACTCATAGAAATGCAAACTTTAAAATGAAACCAACGCTATTTTTAAAGTAAATTTCCTTAACACTGTTAGTTAAAAAGAAAAGTATACTGTGGTAAGTTTAGGATTTACCAATAAAAATTCCTTCACTGAATAAAAAACTAGCCTGGAGAGACCTAACCACCACATTTGTTGAGTGAAAATTAGTATTTCCAGACTTTTCTGTGTAAAGTTTCACTTGACAGATTTGAATAAAATAAAACATTCAACAAAATGTCGGTGCAGCCACTGGTATTACAATTTGATCAAAAACACTAAATTTCAAGTTTGAGAAAGTACACAAAGTAAGTTTCCAGAATACATTTTAGATCTCCATTCAGGATGGCAGATTTATGCCCCAGGTTGAAATAGTGAACTTCTGTGAGTTATCACTGCACACAGGAGGAATAGGAAAAATTTAAAAATAGAAAACAAAAACCCACACTACTGTTTTAACTGGTCCTACTATCATTCTTACTGAGACTTTTCATGAATTTTAAAACTGTTTCTCCTAATGTTTTCTAAAGTACCTTCAGATTAAACAAAAACTAAACATGTATAATTTTTTCAACAGCTTGATCAGTTTATTTGTGCTAATTCACTCTTAATTATAAATATGTTCTTAGTAAAGCTAATGTTTAAAGATAGCAATAAAGGAACAAGAAATGTCTATACTCTGCAAAAGAAGAATGTAGACATTATTACTTATAATATTAATGACTATAATAATGTTACATTACATATTAAAAAAGGAACTCAAACCTTTTAACCTATGAAATATCCTATTTTCCCTGCTTCATATGTGTTATTCATCCAAGAAGTGGTATTTATAGACCAAAAGAGAATGAGTAAATAATACTTATAGGAAGACCAGGTATATTTCCATAAATGAAACATATATTAATAAAAAAGCTTAGTTTTAGGGGATACTGGGATATATATGCACACACACATATATATTTGGATACATATTATAGATAGATATGGATATATACACACACAAACATGTAAGAGCCTTAAATGTCTGAAGTCTGCAACAAAAATTCTATTCAAAATGATTTGACTAAATTTTCTTCTTACCAGAATGGACAGGATACGTCTGTGTTAAAATTCCTTCTAGAAAACATTCTCTCAAAATTTCCTACCAATTTGTATTGCACTCTAGAGTCCCTTAGACATAAACAGCATCTCTTCTCAAACTGAGTTGAATGTTTGAATGTTTAGCCTTCACTTTCTAATCTTAAAGTTTATCACTGAAATTTCTGAATTTCTAATGATAAGCAAATTTCTTTAAGGACGTGTTAATTGAAAAATGTATGTGGTAGATGGATTTTGTTAAAGGGTTTTATTGGTTAATTGCTTTTTTGCTTACCAACAATTATTTGACATATCAAGATAAAGAATTTCCATCTCTAAAATATTTATTTTTTCAGACTAGGAATTGTGGTAGCTTTTATTTACATCAGCTGCAGAAATCTCTCTCATCTCATGTTCTGCAATGTGGCCCCGCTCTCATTAGGGGAGGAGTCTAGTTCTCCACCTACTTGAATCTACACAGCCCCTCTGAATTGCTGAGGCCAGCAGTGTATGACTCCATGAAGTGATCCCAGTCCCAGGCACACCAATTAACTGGATGCAGGGCTTCTGCTTCCTGTTTTTGAAGAGCCAACTGGCATATAAAAAGTGGCCTAAGACAGAGGGAGAGGGCCTGGGGCTGGAGCCTTCTCCATGAGACAGGGAGAGGGATAAACCCTGTTCTCTGTGAGTGGAGAAATCCATCATCTTGGACATAGCCCCTTCAGGCTCAGTCCCTTTTGCTAACACCCCATAGATCCATAAATCTGGGGTGGGACACCAGCAGAGTGCTTTCCAGTCCTGGAAATAGTTGAATAAAATGAAATGTTTCCAGCCACTAACTTTTGGGGTTAACACATTAAAGCACAGATAAGCAAAACAAGCATTAAAGTGTCTGTCTTTATTTCTAATGACTTTCTATTATTTGAGGCTAACTTTATTTTCAGAGGCTATCCAGGGACGAAACTCTCATAGACGATGCCTTATGGGTTAATGTTTCAAGGCACACTGTTCCGCTGCTCCATGCCTCTTTCCTAGTTGCCAAAAAGATTGTCACTAGGATTAAAGGAGCTTGTTAAGGTAAGAAAAGGTCTTGGCCAGTTGTTTATTAGCCAACATGCTGAAGGGAAAATGCAAAAAAAATTTTAAATCTGAATCTTTATCTGGTTGCCTAAATGATTAATTAATTCTACCTCCTTACAGACAATATTTATCTATAATAATAGATTGAGTTTACTTCTAAATATCTTTGTGATTGATGTATTAAAATCATACCTGAAAAAAATAAGAAAATTCTAATAGATACCGAATATAAAACTGTTTTCCTCAAAGGCCAGAGGCAGTATTATTTATTTATCAACTGGTTTTCTTCCATATTTAGAATTTTTATCCAGTGTAAGTTAAATTTTAAATAATGGAAACAAATGTGTTTCACAGGGGAAATAAACATCAACGACTAAAACAACACTATAGTCATTTCTGTCAATGATTTAGACTTCCCTGTCAAATATTTATGTAACATACTTTAAATGAAAGTAAAAGCCCTGCATTTGGTATGAATGAGATGGCATTTTTCCAAAGGGTAATTCTCTTTAAGAGCTCACTCAAATCTATTATAAATGCTTTAATAAGATTTCATTATTTCAACTCTTTTGAGCCATGTTGCTGTGAGGCATTTTTACTTCCTGACACACATATTATTCTGCGTAAGAGTTTATAATTTTTATGATTTCTTTATTTACTGTGTTACACACAGTCATATACCACATAACAATGTTTTGGTCAATGATGGATTACATACATAACAGTGGTCCCATAAGATTATAACGCTGTATTTTTACTGTACATTTTCTATGTGTAGATACACAAATACCTATCACTCTGTTACAACTACCTACAGTTTTCAGTACAGTAACATGCTGTACAGGTTGGTAGTGTAGGAGCAATAGGCTATCTCATATAGCCTATGTGTGTAGTAGGCTCTGCCATTCCAGTTTTTGTAAGTGCACGCTGTTATGTCTGCACAGTGATGAAATCACCTAACAACTCATTTCTTAGAATGTATCCCATTGTTAAGCAACACACAAGTGTATATGTTAAATTTTATAATATCTGCATTTACTATGATATATTGATCTCATAATATATATTACTATGAGATTATTAACTTACAAATATGTTTTCATTGGTTAAGATTTTGATTGGTATCATTTAATTATTCATGAAAAATTTAACTTTCATGTATAAATATATAAAATAAAACTTAACAAACTAATTTTAAAACTAGAATTAGATGGTTAAAATACTCCAGTATCAAGTAAATAAGATTCTTTTAATATTATGAAGCAGATATGTGGTCAAATGTATCTTTATTTTTATTGTATATATTAAAGTTGTACAACAATATGTTTTGATATACACACACACAGTGAAATGATTACTACAGTCTAGCATTTGACCTATCCATCACCCCGAAGTTATTTTGTGTGTGTGTGTGTGTGTGCATGTGGTAAAAGCACCTAACAACTATTCTCTTGTCAAACTTTCATTACACAATACAGTATTTTTAACTATAGTAGTCCTCAAGCTGTACATTAGATCTCTAGATTTATTTATCATACATAATGATATTCATCACAAGTGGATTCAATTTTGAACAAGAGCCTTTCAAAGACATATGTTCTTATATTGTAATGACATTTCAAATAAGCTGGCTGTCAAGAACATCAAATTTCATTTTTTTACACTATAGACCTTAAAGTCAATTCAGTGATAAATCAAAGTGGTTTTCTGTAAAATATGATTGGTTTTCAAATGATTCTTCAGTAGGATAAACTTTTTAAATTCGTAACAAAACCTTCCTCATAATTGCAATGAATAAAGCAGGTGAGAATGTCATGTTTTTAGGGAACCAGAAGTTGAGACTGGCCATATTCCCACCCACTTGATCTCTCCCTTTCCTGCTTAGAGAGTTCCTGAAGTACCTCTGTAGATGTTTAGGTTTCCAAGCACATCATTCTGAAAACATAGTACTAGTTCTATGAAGATCACTGTCATAAATGAAAGCATTTTATGGAGTGAACAACGGGTTCAATAAAAAACTCATATCCCCAAAAGAAGTAATCTATACTTGCCCAATGCCTGAAAGAAAGTCATTGAGGACACACAGTGACCTAGGTACCAGTTGCAAAACGTTTTCAGTTCATAAGCAGAATCTAATCCCCAGCACCACTCATTTGGTGTGGTAGGGGCAGTGCACCACACATTCCATCTGCTCTCCGTATTTTCTAGCCCTCTGCATTTAGGAAGGGCCACTTTGTGACTAATCTGTAACAGCAACCCAATGTCACCATTAGCTCAGTTAGCAGAAGGCCAGGTAAAATCATTAGCTCTGTTAGTAGAAGGTCAGGTAAAATCCTGCAGTCTCTTACTCTTCTGTGATGGCAAACAAGGAGCCACCTTCTTCAAATGGTCTGGTCTCAACATAGTGGGACTTGACCAGCTGGCTCTCAGGTAAACAAAAAAAAAGGACCCCCAGCCAAGGGAAAGGACTCCCAGCCAACTCAAGATTTTCATGTTACAAAGTTATTTTAACTCTTCAAACAGAGGAGTGGTCTTCTCATCTAACTACATTTTTCTATTCTTTGACCACTTGTGGACAATATGACACATAGATTGATAATCATCCATCTACCTTGTATAACTTTTCAAGCATGTACTGATGTACTAATTTATTTGAATCACTTATCTCTTCCTGCAAGTGCTGCACAAATTCTCTATCATTTAGATAGATAAATAGATGATCGCTAGATAGAGGATTGACAGATTTAGATAGATACATAATGACTACGGACCTTGAAAGAAAATGAATAATTAAAAAAATTATAAAGCAGCTTTGAACAATCATTGATCAACAAAACCATTATGGAGATACTTATTGAACCACATCTAAAACATGGAATGTGGTCACTAAATGTTTATTGTAAACTAATGAGAAACAGTACTTGTGAGAAGATCTTGAGCTTGTGGAAATATATATATACATATATATATATACACACACACACACACACACACACATACATACATACACATATTCTTTTTGTTTTTGTCATTTCATTCTAGAGGTAAAGAAAGTAAAGCAAGTTGGAGACTGTTCACGAAAATATTTCCAAAGGTTATATTATGAAATTTATTTTACTTTATAGTGGTAGAGGAGGTGAAGGAAGAGAAAAATTTAATGGATCTCATCCTGACTATGTTTAGGGCAAGATATATTGTATATTTTACTTTTAAATTTTCAGTGAAATCAGAGAACATCTTGTCTAGTCATTTAAATCTGACCAGATAATTTTTTCCATTCCTAGAACATTACCAATTTCTGTCTTCCTAAGACAGACAAAGCCAATGAACCAATAGTCAACAAGGCCTTTCTTCACTCCTCTGAAGGATCTTAGAACAAAATGGCACAAAAAAGGATTAAACCTTCACTTCTCAGGCACCGACTTGGGGTCAGCGAACAATGAGGGGATTCAACTGCAGGATATCCTAGGCCCTCTTGGCTTTATTCTGCTTCCATGGGTCAGAGTGAAATGGCCAGCTGAAAGAGGCAATGCCTCTTCAATGGTCTGGGGTAAAGGATCTTTTCTTCTTTTTTAATCTCCTATCTGTAAAGAGACTTCATAAAGCACATTAACATAGATTTCTGAGAAAAACATATATATATGATATAGACAGCATTAAAAATACATAATTAGATCCAAAAGATCTAAAATCACAACAAATTTCCAGCAAGGTTTTCAGCACGTCCTCTCACTTGCTGCCCTTGCTCACCATGGAACCACTGGGAATCCAGGAGCATTGCTGTTACATCACCTGCTGAACAGCTGATTCCACACACCCCAATCCAAATCCCAAAGGGATGTGCAAACAATCTGTTGTGAAGAGACAAGTGACCCTCACTATTAGTGGACCCCATATTTGTAAATTCTCCTACTCGTTACAATGCATTTGTAACCCCCCAATCAATACTCACTGCACTTTCTCGGAAAGAGAAAGGGAGAAATCTGAGTCACCCACCGCACAAGTTTCCCAGCTGAAGCCCAGCAGATGACGCTTTTCCTTCCTGTTCCAGCTCTCAAGTGTCTTTCCTAGAGGTCTATTTATTAGTCATGATTTCCCTATTTTTGCACTTTTTCTTGGCGATTTCACCATTTAAATGACTCCTAAGCACAGTGCTGAAGTGCTATCCAGGGCTCCTAAGCAGGAGAAGGCTGTGGTGCACCTTAAGGAGGAAATATGATTAGATAAGCTTAGCTCAGGCATGAGTTACAGTGCTGCTGGCCGTGAGTTCAGTGTTAATGAATCAAGAATATGTATTACATAAGATGTTTTTCAATAGAAACACACTCATAACAAGTTTCTGTATTGATCCGTGGGTAAAAATGTTGTGACCTGAGGCTCTTAGAACCCAACTCTCTTATTTCCTCCAGGAGCAATGGTTCAGTATTACTTGATGACAGACAAAGCTTAAAAGCCTTCTAGATTTTGCCATATTAGTTATTTGATTCATTGAACTAATACAAAATACAAACCCCGAAAATGTCTGAAAGTATTTTAGGACAGTGCTATAAAAGGAAGGTAGTTTCTAAATTTAGGCTTTGTTCCCATCAGCAAAAATAAATCAACTGAGGATCTCTATACAGACATTTGAAGCTGAAACATTTATTTGGATTCCTTCTATAAAATAAATATCTCAGTTACTTAAAGCAAAGAAAGCATTGAGTCTTTTAGAGACATATACATATTACATAGAAACCAGTTGATCAAAATGCTTTCTAAGAATAACATTTCAGCCAGCCTCAGATTTTAGAGACCTATTGAACATTTAATTTTTTATGAAAAGACTCAGGCCTTAGGATTTATAAATTAAGTGAACAATAATTCAATATATATTAGGGTTACAATGATATCCATCAAGAGCAGGATCCCTCAACTTCTTGCTTTCTGACACAACAGATAAAGAAAACATTAGGATTAATTGTTAAACTGTTAAACATCCTTGTTAATTTAAAAAATAAAAATATGTAGATATTTAAGTTAGTCAAGCGAACAAACCCAGTTTGGCATATAGATTAATGGATGGAAAAATTATGTTAATCACTAAAGGAAAGCAATTAATGATGGAGATGCCACAACCAGTATGGAAAAAACCACAAAGACTAATGCATCTCTAACCCTTTTCATTTCTAAATTTTGTTCAGGCAAGCATGAGTAAAACCTGCATGCCTGCTAAGGCACTGTTGTAATTAAGCAAGTCTATTCTGCAAACTTATTATCACAATCTGGAGGGAAGACTTTCTTGAACTTTGAATGGCACCTGCAGTTCACCGAGCAGAACGGAGTTACAAGGACTCCAGTGTTACAAGGGATCAGAAGAAAGCAGTAGCCAAGAAAAGCAAAGAGTAGGAGAGGAAATCAGCAGACAAGTGAGTACTTCATAGTCTGTCCCAATGCTATGAAAAGATAGATGCCCATTCCTTCCAAAGAGTCTGAAACAGCTTTCAAGAGAGTGGCTTTCTAAGATTACATTTTGTAAAAAGAATGAGTCTTCTGAGATAGATGGGGCCTCAAAACTCTACCATCAAATAACATTACTGTATCATTAAAGAACAGCAATTATTCCTTTCGTGGCAAATTGTGAATGAGAGTTCATTTCTGATTTGGCTCTCAGCTTGACTGTTGTTGGTGTATAGGAATACTAGTTATTTCTGCACACTGATTTTTTGTATCCTGAGACTTTGTTGAAGTTTATTAGCTTAAGAAGCTTTTGGGCTGAGACTATGGGTGTTTTCTAGATATAGGTTCATGCAGGGACATGGGTAGAGCTGGAGACCATTATCCTTAGCAAACTAATAGAGGAACAGAAAACAAAATACTAAATTTTCTCACTTATAAGTGGGAGCTAAATGATGAGAACACATGGAAAACAACACACACTGGGGCCTGTTGGGGGGTGGAGGGTGGGAGGAGGGAAAGTATCCGAAAATATACCTAATGGCTACTACGCTTAATACCTGGGTGACGAAATAATCTGTGTACCACAAACGCCCATGACACAAGTTTACCTATGTAGCAAACCTGCATTTGTACCCTTGAACTTAAAACTTAAACAAATAAAAATAATAATAAATAATTTTTAAAAGAACAGCATTTAGTGAATTACTGTATTTAAAGGTTCTTTTAAATTACAGAACTCATATTTCTTACATAACTTTTTTGACTTCCTCCTTTTTCATATAGTTTCTTATTTTGTAGAATAATTTTTATTACAGAGGCTCCTAGCTAGCAGAGATATATGTAAGATACACAAACTAAAACTTCTAAAATGGATCATTTTTATGCTGCTACAAAATATTTGTTTCGTCATTTCCAATTTTACTATATATTCTCACTTTGGTAATGGGCTTAATGTTCCAAATTCCATGGGATACAAACATACATGAAGTTAATTTTTCTTCAATTCTTTCCCCAAAATTGCTGTAAGAAAATTGTCAGGTCCTGTTCTATTTAACACTTGGATGAACCCCTCTCTAGTTTTGTGGTAATTTTCCATTTGGAAGACTCATGCCAAGCCCAGTTTAAAATCACCATCACACATGTGACTGACATCTCAGCTCCTCTCTTCTCTCAGATATGAACCTCAAGGGATGTGAACGAGAAAAGGCTTGGTCATTTCCGTCCTTCTCTTCCAAGTGCCTGACGACAGAAGGTGTGTGCTGGTTTTGGCTGGGTCTCCCAGTCCTCTACCAAAGTTTTACTCCTCTGGCGCTGAATTTATTTATTTCTTTCTTTATTTGTCGTTGCCCAGGCTGGAGTGTAGTGGCACGATCTTGGCTCACTGCAACCTCCACTTCCTGGGTTCAAGCAATTCTCCTGCCTCAGCCTCCCGAGTACCTGGGATTACAGGCATAAGCCACCACGCCTGGGTAATTTTTGTATTTTTAGTAGAGACAGGGTTTTGCCATGTTGGCCAGGCTGGTCTTGAACTCCTGATCTCAGGTAATCCACCCACCTCGGCCCCCCAATGTGCTGGGATTACAGGCATGAGCCACCGCGCCTGGCCTGGCACTGAATTTAAATAGAAGTGGGAGAAGGGCAAATATCTTTTTCTTTCACTTCTCACTTTAGAGGCAGAGATGTTGGGCTTCTCTGGCCATCCAGTCATCTGAGGACCATGTGTGAGTTCTTCACACGACCATGTGAAAGTTCCTCCAGAGCCTTTCTTATGCACAGTTCCCTGACATGGGACATCTTCTACCCATCTCCATTGCCTGAACAGTAAAACCTGCCCTCACCAATATCACACACCTGGATTATTGTTGTCCCTTAGCCTATAGATCTGTGCCTATTTTAAAATCGTCACACTGTATCGTGACCTCAGTCATATCAAAGTCATATCACCATATCTCCTTCTCCACGTGTGTAAGACATTTCTCACTATATCAAGATGCCTTCAGATAGCAGAACACAGACAGATTATGCAATATCATTTTGTTCAACTGACAAACATATCTTAATTCAAAGAGATTAGATGCGTCACTAAGGGTAGGTAGTTTGATGTAAATTCAGAGAATATTAATTACAGAAGAAGACTACAGAAATATTTTAGAAGATCTTAAAATATATTAGGGATATTTTAGAAATATTTTAGATACATTAGATACCTCATTTCTATAGATTAATTTAGTCAGGGATATGTAAGTAGCAAATACAAAATCTGGTTCTTGCCAATATTATAGTCAAGATTCATATCTTGGACACTCATTTTATCATATCAAAATGAGTGGCAAACTTTTCATCTCAAAAGTTAGATGACATTTGGGAAATAAAAAGAAACAGTTACCCACATGTATCATTTATTAGCTCTAATCTTTTAAATTATACACCAATAATGATATTTAAAATGATACAGAGTCCATATTTTTTAACAACTAAAATTTATCATGCATCTTAAAGTTAAACTTGTTTTGAGTTACCACTACTACTAACTCGTATTTATTTTACCATTTCAAGTAGTGCATATTTGACTAATAAAAAGGCATTCAGTTTTATTAATATGTCAACAAATAGGCTGTAACACCTCATTAGTTTAGATGCTGGAGAAATAAATGAGTTTTGAGTGTGCCAATTTACTAATAAGTTTGGAAATTGACTTGTTCCCTCTTGATTTGTGTCTAAATGTATTAACGCTTCTGATAATTAAATTAAAATCAGGTCCCTACCACACACTCACAAGAGACTAAACAGATGCAAAAGAAATGTTTAATCATATTAGTGGCATCTTTCATTCAAAGCACTTTATGAAATTTTAAGCAATTCACTCAATTATTTTTGTATCTCAACTTAAAAGAGTATTAAATACCTTTTTTCTGCTCATGGGAAGAAATTATAATTCCATTCCAACTGAGACCACAGGTGACGAGGTGTATTTCTTTTTTGTGTGTGAAAATTTGCCAAAGTTAATGATTACCTGGAGAAGAATATTTTAAGTTATGTAATATTAACTTCTATTAATGAATTGGTTCCTTCCAAAGAGCTCATAATTAATCGTGTAAAAGTGTACTATGATGACCATATTACCGGAAAACACATCTGCAGCAAAGTAAAAGCTAAGGAAAAGGTTGTATTCCTGCAATCCTAGAATCCTGCAAAACATGCTTCTACATCTCATATAAAAGGGATATATTAACTGACTCAATATCCCTTTTATATCAAAGGCTAGGCATGGGAATCACGTTCTTCCCTTACTCTAGCCCATACTGTAAAATGTATCACATGTTGCTAGCTTTTATACCAGCTCATGTTACTGTATCCTCCCTGGGTCACCTAAGAACTCTTCCTTGATTTTTATTCTCCTATTTTTAACTTTTCACTGGAATCCTTCAGGACTAAACTTGTTGACTATGAACTTAATATCTCCACTCCTCTCTTCCCTCTGGCATGTACCCTATTTCCTGGTTTATTCTATTGTAGTTTATAATAACCACTAGTTCCTGAGAATAGGCAACATGCATTTATCTTTTAGTTACATGCTTCCTTACCACCCAAGGGAAGCATTCTTCAGTGTGCTGAGCACTCAAAAAAACAGTTTAGCAAAAATGAAACTGACAAAATATCTAAATTAGATGTATACCAAAAGGTCTTAATTTATGTCTTATCTTAATTGAAATCTATACTATAATCTGGTAGTCTTTTTCTGTAATTGAAAACCTGTACTAAATTTAAGAACTATTAAGTGCAATTTTGTATCATAAATTGGATCCTGGTACAGAGAAAAAAAAAATCAGTGGCAAAGCCCATGATATCCAAATAAAGTGCGGAGTTTAGTTAATAGTAATGTACCAACACTGGTTTCTTAGTTTTAATAAATGTATCATGGCAATGGATGATGTTAACTTTAGAGGATACTGGATAAATAGTAAACTCTCTGTACAATCTTTGTGAATTTTCTGTGAATTAAAAGTTATTCCAATAAAAAGTCATGAAATAAATGTGTATTATCAGAATCAGAAAACAACGCTAATCTTACAGTGGCATATATTGAATTTGTTTCTCAAAGAAAATGATGAAATTGACTGAGCAGGTTGTAGTTAGGAAACTAGAACATTATTTTTTCCCATGTTTTTTGGATTAGGAAATAAAACAGTAAGTTTAAAGTGACTACTTTCTAATAATGATTGAAATAAAACAAAGGAGGGGAGAGAGGAAAAGGAAGGGGAGGGGAGGAGGAACCAAATTAGATAGGCGTCAGATTAGAAACTGAAGCCCTAGAACATGGATTTATGTTCAACGTGCAAGAAAATTCCTTAGAATAAAATGATGGCTGATATAATTTAACAAGCAAATGCCCTGTGCTAAAATAAGACTGCTAATCTGATTTTTAAACTATGCACAAAATATTGTTAAGTCTAGTGCCCAAAACAGTGTGATTTGGAAAGCCTCTTCTCTCCTTCACCACACTGAGCTAATGGGAGTATAGAATAAACACACGCATATCCATGTATTTTGGGAAGTATAGATTAATTTATCAGTGCGATGAACATTCATACTTGAACACTCAATTTAAGGTAATATTAGTGTAATTTTCTGTAGCTTAAAAGAAAGACAATATACGTTTTCCTTACCATTTGTTAATGATAATACTTTTTTAAATTGCATTCACCACTGAAAAATTTTATGACAGATTCCGCCTAAATCGCCTAAATGAGATCAAAGCTAAAGGATCAAATACGACAGCAGTGTTCTTTTCACAGTTAGGTTTAAATAAACCAAATGTAGAAGGAAGATGACAGATATGAAAACATGATTTTAAGGTCAAATTCATGCTAATATGTAAGGTTATCTTCTTGGCTGTTAAACTGATAAATGAATATTGATCATGCAGGAAAACACTTTAAAAGTTATGATCAATGAATATTGATCAGGCAGGAAAACACTTTAAAAGTTATCAATGTTCAAAAATTTTTCTTTGAAATTTCTATAGTCATAGTATACCTAACCAAAAACAAGAATTGGGTCATCTTTGAATTTTAAAACATGCATAGAGTAGCCTGTACTAAATATACATTAGCTTCTATTTAAATATAAAATGAATAATGTTTTAGAGAAATGGAGGAATAAATACTGTTTATTTGCATATCAGGACTTCATATTTTGGGGGGTTTTAGAAACTCAAGTCATAGCTATTGAAAAAAATGAATGGTACAGTTAGACTCCCTCTTGCTTTAAGCTTTCCATTGCTATGGCAAACAAAGAAATACAATTAGAGACATAGCTTTATTTGATCAAAAATATAAAACATACCCTTTTTGATCATGATGAAAGGTAAGGACCACTTGCTCCCAGGTTACACCCTACTACTCACTGCAGCTTCCAATGGGACACACTTGTCTCAGCAATCTGTGGAACTGATGCTTTGGGCTTAGAATGGATCTGGAAACTTGCTTCCACACTTGTGGGCTGATAGGCTCCCCCAAAAGATAAATGTTGTTCTAAAGTGTATTGCAAACTGCAAATATGTGTTTCAAACAGCACTGTCACCATGGGATTGTCATATAAAGCACACAACAATATGCAGTCATACATATACCAAATCTATCTTTAAAAATAATACTATTTTTATGCTACGAGTAGCCTATTTTACAAATAAATTCAGTGATGGGGTTGTGCACGGCACTCACATAATTAAGACCTCAGGTAAAGCATATATCACCTGACTAATCCAAGTAATCTTTTACTGTGTACATAACCATGGGAACTATAAGTTCTACTGGTCCCTTTAGATTCCTTCACTCTCATTGTTCTTGTCCTGCTGTCCTGGAGGCTGGTCTTCATGGATTGCTGGAGAATGTTCCATGCTTCCAACTGGGTTCTGACAAAAGAAAGTGCCAGCAAGAGATGAGAGGAAGCAAGGAGGAGTGCTGCTTATTCCCTCACTCCCTCTCTGCAGGCTGTAGTCGGCTCTGCTAATTGCTCCCTGCTATCTCTTCTCCTCAACCCTGATTCCTGATGGGTGGCCCCTTTCTCAAGGTCAACTCCAATGAGGGTCACCAATCCCTTCTCTCCTCCTGTAGGCCTGGTGGTGGCAGAGGTCACCTCCTGCTTTCTCCTCTTTTTGGTTGCCCTAACCTGTCTATTAACTGCCTTGTCCAGAGTAAGGCTTCTCTAATCCCTCCTTCTGAGAACACCTTCTATTTCCTCCGGGAACCCTGGCTGATGAAGTGACGATTACGCATGCCTTCCAAGAATCCCTCTGATTTCTCTTCCGCTCTTGAGAAAACAAAAACAAAATTCCTGAGTTCTCAGACACTTACATTCAATACTAGACAAAGAGTTTAGAATACCTAGAAAATGTTTTACTCTTATGTATACTCTTCATGTAGAAAAAATTCACGTATATCGGTATATCCAGAAGACAAAACCCATTCTTACATCCTAGGGAAAAATAATATATGATAAACTCACAAAAAAACTGCCTGTGAAGACTTTCATTTAAAATGTTGGGCAGCAAGTGCATTCACGCAGAAACGGAAAATCAAATACCCCATGTTCTAATTTGTAAGTAAGTAGAACCTCCACCACCCCAGGCCTCATGGATATAAAGATGGCAACAATAGACACCGGGGACTACTGGAGTTGAGAAGGGGTAGGAAGGACAGCGGCAAGGGTTGAAAAATGATTGGGTACTATAGGGTGATGCAATCAATCAGACTCCAAACTTCAGCATCGCACAGTATACCCAGGTAGCAAACTTACACATGTACCCCTTAAATCAAAAATAAAAGTTAAAACAATAAAAATAATTTAAAAAGTTAGATAGCTATGATAAGTAGCTCATATTGTTTAACATGTGTTTAGTAAAACTGGAAAGTTAACTTGTATCTAATAGAATGATTTTTTTTGTTTTCTAGTGAAAGCAAGTAGGAGTAGTTGTTGCGTATTTACTAGAAGAGCTGATATATCTAAAGTGAACAATGACTTTTCAAGATATGTATGAACAAGATAGGAAGTGAACAATGAATTTTCAAGATACATAGCTTGGGATGATGGCGGGAAAAATAGAGCTTTCTTATTTTCCAGGAACACAGTTCGAGGTAAAGGCAGGGCCATCTAAATGAAGGTTCACATACGAAAGTATGTTCAGCAATGGTTGGCAGCACAGAAAATGCTGAATTTCTCTCTGCAAAGGTTAAACTATTTGCCAATTCTGTGATTTTTTTTTTTCCGATTTTTTATTTCATAATTCTAATGTCAAATTACTTGACTTTTTGCAGTCTCATTATGGGAACATTTCTAAATACTAAGTGGGAATTTGTAATTAATATTAGTGCATTTCCACTGGGTCCAATCCTAATGCTCAGTGTTACTGCATGCCCTTGGAAACTACTTATACCTGATAAGATCAAGACTTTTGTTTTTCCAACTTTACTCTGTGAAAGTAAGATTCCAATATTCTTCTCTACTGAACCACATTTTCTTTTTTCCAATATGGTGGAATATGTTATACAAATGCTTGTTCTGTTGTGCTAAAGTTGATTAAATTCCTAAAATACATAACTGGTATTTATTAGCTACATCATCCCTTCAGGAGTGAGTTAGTGAGTTTTCTTCTTGATATGTTAAAGTCAATGCAACATGTACCCTTCTGGAACTCCGAAGTGAAATAATTGTTTGGTTCAGGTTTTATATTTTTTGTGATATAAAAACATAAACTTTTTAAATGAATAATTTTTAAGTATCTACAATGGATACACTGTTGTTAAAATATTACGTTCTGTGACATTGTTTAATGTACTGCAAGTTTTTGCTATAGATAATTAAAATCACAGGCTGTAGGACTTCTAAAGGGGCTATTTCCATTTGTTAACAAGAATTACGAACCTGAATTCATTTTTGTTTTGACAAGAATTATTCTAGCTCTGAATATACTGACTGTGAAATTTTGCATTGGGAAAACTTTTGAATTATTTTAGTTTTCCTATGGCCACAGATTTTCTTGCCAAAGCAGGCACTGGCGGTTCCCCAGGGAGTGGTATATAAGTTGGTTCAAAATCGAAAAATGGCATTATAAGAAGTTTCAACACATTTTCCAGTGAATGGTCCTTTGGAATACATTAAGCCATGTACAAACCGTATCAAAAGTCAAATGCTTATATGCTTATAGATATATGCAAATGCTTATAGTTATCTATAAGCAATGCAATCTTATGCAAATTGCTTATAGATAAAATTTTTAAAGATCTAAGCACATTTTCTGATGAGTCTCAAATGAACAATTCTTATTGATATTAGAATAAAGCAAGCAAGAATGGCCTTATAACTGAAAAATTCAGCATCAGGGTCATTCAATCTTTCAAAGCTTTTCTGCTTCTCCAATGTTTAGGGGGGCATGATGCTTTTATAATTGTTCACACATGATTTCAAGAAGGAAAGCAAAAAAGGAAAATGAAAGAGAGAAAGGAAGAATGGAAGGGGGATGGAGAAAAAGGGAGAAGAAAGGAGAGGAAAGAAGAAAGAGCAAAAAGCAGAGTGTGAGAGAAGGGGAGAGGGAGGAAAGAAGGAAGGAAGCCCCCCTCACCAAGGACACACATAGAATAAAATCTATATTAACATATGAGGGATTTAAAAATATTTTGCAATGGATTTTCATTTCCTAAAAATTCTACTTTAATAAAGCTTCTTTCCATGATTTTTGGCTTCAACAGAAGGAAAGAAAGGTGTGACTGTGTTTGAAAGCTGACTTTCTTGAATTTTCACTGAGTCTTAAAAGCCTGTGTGCATGGGGGAAAGAAAGGTGTGCACTTCCAGTAGGGCTGTGAAAGAAAAACCCAGATAGGGTGGATAGGAAGCTAAAAGCAAGAGGGACAGCACAGAAGGAACGTATCCTGCTTTTATTTGTAATCGTAGGAGACAGTTTCCCTCCAGTGGATTCCATAGCAAGACATGTGGTCAAGGCCATTTAAAATCATTACATAGATTATTTGGTTGGGAAAGAACATGAAATAGTGGTCTTGAGTCTCCTTCCCTCAGCAACATTGTAACATGGAAGGGATTCAAAACTCCCTGCATATGCCCTAGCAAGGACATGGGATTGGTCTGCCAGCAAGCCACTATGGTGAGGGTCTAGTTGTCCCCAGGACATAGACTGACAGTGCTGGGTGCAAGACAGACTTCAGATAGAAAATACAGCTGATGTGTAGGGATCTTCAATGGCTGCAAGAAATGAGGTGAGTCTGAGTTACCAGGGACCACTCTAACTACTGGAGGAATACAAGGGAACGTGATGTCACCATTGTGATTTTATAAATTTGATGGGGCCTTTTAACATCTTTTTAATATTTAAATTTTCATTTAAAATTGTTTAAAAATCAGGGTTGCCACATTTAATAAATAAAAGTACAAATAAATTTTATTTGTATTTTTCAATATTTTCAAAAATTATTCATTGTTTACCTGAAATTCAAATTTAACAGTATTCCTATATTTTACTTGGCAAGCCTATTTATAATGAAACAGCAAGTATCATCTTCTCTCTCATCTTTGGAAAGCAGGGTTATATTAGTTTCATAAAATAAAAAATATTCATTTTTTTCCCAACCAAGTTGATAACTTGTGACATTTTTATTTTACTGTATGAGCTAAACATAAAACATGTTTTTCTCTCTAACTTACATATTAGCACTGCTATGAAACAAGGGAAGCAAATGCCAGCAACTGTCTTTGAAGAGGTTTCAAATAGTATGAGATTTTTCACCACGGATAAAATCAGAACATACAACAGCATGATATGAATGACCTATGTTTGAAATTCTTTGCTTCTTATAAAGAAGTTTTTGAATTGAATAATTTGTCTGCCTCTAGACCAGACTTTGTGACTGAGGACAAATGAAAAGAATAATAAATGTTTCTCTAAAGAAATAATGAGATCCTACGTGTGTGTGTGTGTGTGTGTATGTGTGTGTCTATGCATATGTATATATGTTTATAAGTATGTATGCACGTCTGTGTGTGCTTGCGGGTATGTGTGTGTGTTTTCAATTCTCCTGATGAGGGATTGGGAAAAAAGGCAAAGAAAAAGATTCTAGAAATAGTTGGAGAACTTCCTTTCTTGTGGGTGTCAGTGAGCACTAGGGATGAGCGGCCCAGAGACCTGGGAGGAGGAGGAAGCCACCTTCTAACTATTGCAACAATGAACAGATAACAACTCCAAGGCACATGCAATCTAGGAGAGCCCAGGTAGTCGACTTAGCAAAGAAATCTGAGACCCTAAACCAACAATATGATGTGCCACCTTTTCTTTTAAGGTCTGCAGGTCCCTGGGGAAATTCTCCTTAACACCGCATGTTCTCACTCATAGGTGGGAACTGAACAATGAGCTCACTTGGACTCGGGAAGGGGAACATCACACACTGGGGCCTATCATGGGGAGGGGGGAGGGGGGAGGGATTGCATTGGGGAGTTATACCTGATATAAATGATGAATTGATGGGTGCTGACGAGTTGATGGGTGCAGCACACCAACATGGCACATGTAGACATATGTAACCTGCACGTTATGCACATGTACCCTAGAACTTAAAGTATAATAAAAATAAAATAAAATAAAAAAAATAGAAAAAAAAAAAAAAAAGACACTTGGGAGAGTGGTACAGTGCGAGGAAGAAGGGAACCTCATTGTATGCGCAGCAACCTTACCTGGCCCAGCGCTCACACTCAGAATCTGGCCTGAAATACGTTGGTAGACCCACCTGTTTTTATTATAGCTCTTTAACCTCAAGTGAAACAGGTATTTTAAGTAGTTTCCTGGCTTTTCCTAAATAAGAATTGGAGGGACTATTTCCTAGGTGAGGTTATGTCTCAGTTTTCTTATAAGTAAAATGGGAATATTTATATTACCTAACTAAAGGGTTGTTTGGGAAAATCATATGAGATAATGCATGTAAAGCACTGATCACAGTCCCTGCTGAGGAGATAAACGTAAACTAGAACAGTAATACTACTACTTATAATTACTCCATAACCAATACTGTAAAGTAAGTAACTGTGCTAGGGGATAAGAAACCAGATTGCTCGAAACTTGAAATAAAAAATAGAGCAAAACAGAATTCGTCACTGAGAGTAGAGGCAAACTGTATCAGGTGATTTGAAAGTTTCTCTATATTTCAGGCTCAGCCAAGAACAATTCTCTATTTGAATAGAGCAAGCGACAGTCTTCCTGAAGCAAATGGCAATTCACTCACTCGCTCATTCGATATTTATTGATTAGACAGCTCTTTCAGCTGTAATATCACCAGAGCATCTTAAATGGTCTCCCTGATCCTCTTCTCTCTTCTCCCTGCAACCCCCACACCCCACCCACTTGTAACACAGCAGCCAGATTGTTCTCTAAAGAAAAAAAAAAAAACTCATAAATCAGAGACGGTCAAATACCTGCTTAATACTGTCCAGTGTCTTCTCAGAGAACTGCAGATAAAATCCAAGCGGCGTGCCACGGCTTACAAAGCCCTACTCAGTCAAGTCTCCCACTGACTTTTCCAAACATGTTATTCAATTCTACCCACCATATTCACTTCATTTTTGTTCCTCAAGTGCACCAAATCTCTCCCTAATCTCCAAAATCACTTCCCTGATCCACCGGTGGCTCATCGTCTGGAGCCAGCAGGCGGCCTCCTCAGACAAGAGTCGCCCTTCATCTCCGAAATCACACTTTTTTTTTTTTTTTTTTTGAGATGGAGTTTTGCTTTTGTTGCCCAGGCTGGAGTGCAATGGCACGATCTCAGCTCACCGCAACCTCTGCCTCCCAGGTTCAAGCAATTCTCCCACCTCAGCCTCCAGAGTAGCTGGAATTACAGGCATGCGCCACCACACCCGGCTAATTTTGTATTTGTAGTAAAGTAGGCGTTTCTCTATATTGGTCAGGCTGGTCTCGAACTCCCGACCTCAGGTGATCCACCCGCCTCGGCCTCCCAAAGTGCTGGGATTACAGGCACAAGTCACCACGCCCGGCTGCACCACACTTTAAAAAATCCTTCTACAGCATTTATCTTCATCTATTTTTTTGTTTACTGTTAAGTATTTACTCTGAGCCCCCTCCTCTAAAACAAAAACTTTAATAGGACCTGGCTGCTTTATCCCCAGCACCTAACTCAAAGTCAACAACCACATGTTTAATTAATGAAAATTTCTTATGCTTTGTTCTCTGCTCGTTTACCAGCATCTTTTCCACACAACTTTCTGAAGAAGGCTATATATATATTTCCCCCTCCTCCCCACCCACACACACCATTCAGGCCCCATGTTATTGCCTTTTCTCACAGTCTTGGATACTAGGCAGAGGGAGTCTCCAGGGTGGGGAAGAAAGGGGCAGGGTGGGGTGGAATCCGCAATGAGTGAGTCTCATGGGGGTGAGATGGGCAGTGCTGGACCAACAAGTCCTAGAATAAATGACAGAGGGAGGGCCAGGGCATCCTCAGCTCTAAACAGGTGGGCCTGAGGGCCACCGGCACTGAAGGTGTTTGGCTCTCACCCACTCCAGCACGGCCAGGCCAGAAAAGGAGACAGTTTCCTGGCTCCAGCATCCCTATATCCAAGTCCTGCAAAGGGGTCTCTTGTTTGGCTATGAGATGAACAAAGATAGCTCAGAAGCTCCCAGCTTCCAGAGTTACGTGGGGCTGGGCCTGAGAAAAGCTGGGAGGTCAGCAAGGGTGAACGAAGGGAAGTCGTTGCTTTCTGGAACACCAGCACCTCAGAGCCTGCTTAAACCGTTTTCCCGCCTGCTGACCCCTGGACTGGGGCCAGACCGGCACACGCCAAGGAATGGGTACACACCATTCCTCTTGTGAAGTTCACAAAATACAGATTGGTCAGCAGAGGGAAAAGATCATAATGCTGAGGTAGGTGTCAGTGGCCTGTTTTTTCAAAATTAATTTCCCCGTGGAGATGGGTGGAAAGTTGAAGTTGTACTTGGTGCGCGCTAAGGCTGGATACCCAGCGGGTAAGGAAGATCAGGCACTTGGTTCAAGTAGGCCGTGATGAGATAAGGTTGGAGCCCACGCTGAAGAGCACCCGAGCGAGCGGCCCAGACGCAGATGCCTTCCTGGGGAAGGGTCCGTACGAGCAGTCCTTAAAGGCGCAGCGGCAGTAGCCAGTGGCGCGGGATAGAGTGGCGGCGCCTTTGCCGCGCTCCACCCGCCTCTGGCTCCTGTCCAACCTCGCCAATGGCAGCCTGGCCTCTAGTGTCCTGCCCTCGTGTATTTTCGGCCACGAAGTTCACGGCATCCCCACAGCAGGCGATCACGGGGGCAGCAGCGCCCAGACTCTGGCAAAGGCAGCCTGTGCCGGCAGGAAGTAGGCGAGCAGCACCAGGCCCCAGATGAGCACGCAGGGACCCATGATGTTTGTGACTTCCGGCGGATGATGAGCAAGTGGATGACGTCAGTCTTCCCTCGGCTGTCTGCTGCGCCACTTTGGTGGCGGCCGCCGATTACCCCCGGGGAAGGTTAAAGATTATACGAGTTTTCAAATAAAAACCACACACATACACAAAACATAATTATCATCTCCACGAATTTTTTTAATTACTTTTCCCTATCCTGCAGGGCAAACACACAAAGTTAAAATGATATGCATTTGATTTAGTTTATTATTGAGGTGAAGGGTGAGAATAAAAAGCATTTAAACTTGTATAAATCTAATAATTACTGGTAATAAATAAAATAAGGTAAAATCTCATTTTAAGAAATTATCAGTACTCAGCACACGCTAAATATTTAAAAATCTGTATTTCTAGTTCTGACTCCTTGGGCGCTTACCCCACAGTTGCTGGTTGCCATTCCATATCATTCTTCCTCTTTATGTTACTGTGAAGTCACTATCAGCAATATCAAAGTCATTCACTTCCTAAGCAAACCCGCGGTTCCTTCAGTAGCACCATCTTCATCCTCTCCCCTGACCTAGCATATCAGATAGAGAGGATATCATTTTCAAAATGTAATTCCTCGCACACCTCCTTTGTCCCAAATATCCAAGTAGTCATAAAATCCGGGTGCAGCTTACTCTGAAGTGTGTCACAATTTCCTCCTTCGCTTTAATTTTAAAAATCTCCCTTTTTATCCAGAGCTGTATCTCTCTGGTAGTATTCAAGTTTGTCTTTATATTCTAAATTCTTTCTGCTCTAGTCCATCTTCCATGCAGCCGCAATAAATTTTTCAAATCTATGACTACTACATACCTAATCTAAGTTTGCAACCTAAAATTGCCCTACATTGTGTATATCTTATGAGATTGTATATCATATAAGATTGTATATCATATGAGATATGAAATATTTTTAAGATCTTTCAACTTCTATTTCTCTATCTAGCCACATCCCTGTTTCGCATATCTCAGAAAATAGAGCACAGATAAACTGACAGACTATGTGGGAAATCTATATAGCAAGCCATACACTCCTCAAGGGTACAGACCCTGCCAATTACCTCACAGAGGACCTGGTGTATAACAGGCAGTTGAATTTATAGCGTGTCTTATTGCGTTGAGCTAAACTGAATTTTATTTTTAATTTATATGGGTACATAATAGTTACACATATTTATGGGGCACATATGACATTTTGATACAAGCATATAACGTGTAATGATCAAATTAAGGTAACTGGGCTACTTCCAAGTGTTTCAAATTCTAAGTGTGGCAGAATTTAATGGCAAAATCTGCTCAGTGACATGTTTCTATTTGTTAAATAAGAATTCATTATTTGTTTCCCGAAATACAGGACCCTCCTTTACAGTATACAAAGAAAATAATTCCATTATAATGAGAAATATCAAATTGTCACCATATATAACGTCAGCTATGTATATTATATAAGCCAAAGAATGACACATGAACCATGATAATCAACTAAGGAGGATAAATGATGAATTAATAATGAGAAACACAGGAAGAAACAGTGTAATTCACATTTCATTTGAAAATATAATTACATAACTTCAAAATTAAATAATTGCCTATTGCATGGCATAGTGCTTTTCAAAACTGCAAGCTGTCTCTCCATGCTATTTACAATACAATTCAGGAGCTATCATAACCCCCTCAAGTCCCTTTGGAAGCTGTGTTGTCACTTCTAATACAGATGTCACAACAATAATAATTGTAAATAGCAAGACTAACAGCTAATGCATAGTTCATAGTAATAAATGATACGGGAAACTGCATATTTACACAAACTCCTCAGGTAATTATGGTAACAGTAAGTGACTATCTGGTGGCACACAAAAGGATAGGTTTCCTAAAAAGCACCTATTTTTTCATTACACAAGAGATGAGACATCGTGATTCGATAATATCTAGATGATTTTATAGAAAACATGCTAGATTATTACTTTTTGCAACATTATAAGCCAAATATAAATTAGTCAAATATAAATGAGGAAAGCAAGTTGTATTTCCTTGGATAACTATGAAATGAATCAGATAAACATAAAGTCACTCATATTTTCATATATTATACTTCCTATAGTATAGGACTATATTCCTGATTCAAAATAATTCAAAATGAATCACCTCATATTCCTGATTCAAAATAAATTCTTATTTTGTTCCCTGTCAAATTTCTTATTTGTGTTACAGTAAGCACTTGTTTTTTATTCCATTCATCTTTATCATTTAAAAATGGTCTATGATCTTATATATGAATTGTCAGAAACTCCAGGAATTACTGTGTTTGCCACATGACCTCTTCTCTTTAGGCAGGTGTAATAGCATATGATGTGTTTTCATAACTCATTCAGTCATTTCTTAAACTTATCTTCCTCTTTACTTTATAACATTATTAAATAAGAGTGGCTAATATTTTGCCTGTATCATATTCCAGACCGAATTGATCCTTACCAAAAATTTTACTAAGGTTAAAATGAGTCATTCAGATCTCTTTGACATTGCTACTTATTTATAACTTCCTAGGTGCTGAATGCCTTCATGGTCTTTCCTCCTTCCTATTTAAGAAAAGAAAAAGTGAAAAAAAAAATGAAAGAAAGTTACTATTTCTCCCAGTATCAATATAAAAGTAATTTAGATTATTCACCAGGAAAGAATATTTCATTACAGACACAGAAGAAGGCGCCTTCTCTCCTTCTTTCCTTTTTTCCTTCCTTCCTTTAATCCCTCCCTCCTTCCCTCCCTCTCACTTTTCCTTCTTTTTTTTTCCCTTGAGTCTTTGAGATTTTTCAGATTATATCGCACACATCGCTAACTGATCACTGAATAAGTTGGAGATTCTCCCTTATGATCTCATGCAGCTTTCTTTTGTTTTTGAAAAATTTTTCAAAGGCAAAAAAATATGTAAAATGTTATAGCAAGTTTAAATTTAACAGTTTGAATGCTCCTCAAAAAATTAAAACTAGAACTGCCATAAGATCCAGCAATCCCAATTCTAGATATATGTTCAGAGGAAATAGAAACACTATCTTGGGGAGAACTCTGCACTCCCATGTGCACCGCAGCATATTGACAGTAGCCAGGATATAAAATCAATCTTTGTGTTCATCGATGAAAGAACGGCTAATGAAAATGCAGTATAGATGTACAGTGGAATATTATTGATCCTTAAAAAAGGAAGGAAATCCTGACATTTGTGACATCATGAACGAATGTGGAAAACACTATGCTAAGTGAAGTAAGGCAAGCACAGAGGGACAATCCTGCATGATCTCACTCATGTGGAACCTACAAAAATCAAACTCATAAATGCTTAACGTAGGATGGTGGTGGCCAAGGGCTGGAGGGAGCGGTGGAGGAATAGAATAATGTTTGTCAAAGGGTTCAAAATTTCAGCTAGACAGGATGAACAGGTTCACAAAACTACTGTACAGCATGGTAACTATAGTTAATAATAATGGATACTTACAAAATGCTAACAGTGTGGATCTTAGATGTTCTCACAACAAAAAATCATAAGTATGTCAGGTGATAGTTTAGTAAGCTTGATTTAACTATTTCACAATGTATAAAGCATCATGTCATACACCACATAGATAATTTTTATTTATCAACTATAAATTTTAATGTATCAACGATACCTTAAAAATTTTAAGACAATAGAATAATTTTATTAGAAATTTTATTTTATATAGTTCTATCACATAAATACAAAAAGAATTCAATATATTCTTATGTAAATGAAAATACGAATTTATCCGTATCTGATTTCCATTATTTTATATTCTAAGAAAACTAAAGCTCCTTCAATTATGGATAGAAATCAAACATGCCATACAAGAAAATTAGTGAACTGACTTCCAGTTGTGTATGTATGTACAATCTTTCCCCCCATTATTGGGTTCAAAAAATTTTAGATGTGAAGAACATGGAACTAAATTGAATGAACAAAGGTCTAACTTCTTTTGTTTATTAGTATTCAATAACCAATTACAATATGTAAAGATGCTACAAGGAGAGAGAAATAATTTTAAATACAAGTTAATCTGGATTACATTTAAGGAGCATTTACTTTGAAAAGTGTGATCTGAAATTTTAAAATAGAGGTTTTGTTTTTATTGTTTTTCTTGGAAACAGATCCTCTAAGCATTTCAACTGTCAATAGTTTCCTAGACTAATTTGAAGTGCCCTGATTAATATTATGTAATAATATTCTAGATCTTTAAATGCATTCTGTAGTTTACACTGTTCATAATTAGGACTGGTTTTCTTCACAATTAGTGCAAATTGCATTTTATTGACAAATACAAAATATCCACAGTGTTTTAGCTACAGAACTTTATAGATGATGTCAACGCAATATTTTATAGATTATTTTCCCTCATTAATTTCGCAGGGCAAAAATCTTCACTGAACATCTCTGTCCTAGACTGAAAATGGTGAAATAAGAATGTCATTGTGCATTAACTTCCTGTTCTCATAATCTAATATAAAGTCCAATTAAATATCAAACTGCTGTCACCAAATTTTCAGTAAATCTGAAGCTGAAGATACAAAGAACATTGGGAATAGGCCTCTGCCTAGAGAAGAGGAAAGTGGACCCTAATAACTGAAATTTAAACAGAAAAACAAACATATCCATTCCATTGTTTACAATCTCCCAAGACAAGCTTTTGCCAAGAAATGTTTCTAGAAAATCCCACATCAGGATGTCAGTCCCACATCAGGATATGTGAGAAATAACTGGAATTCACATTGATTAGATGATTTCTTTTTAGAAGTGAGTCTATCATTATGCAGACATGTTTGTGAAAACAACAGTCATGCTGTTAGGTTATTATACTCATTCAGTGTGCTACAATTACATTTAAAGCCCAGGATAAACTGTACACTTTAAAAATCGCCAAATCTTTACATGGTCCAGATCTTTATATGCTGTCAGGTCCAGAGTTCAGAATGCTGGAAACACAGGAGGGAGCAATTTAAGTCACAAAATATTGACAAAAGTCAATAGTAAATATCATTTTCAAATAAAAGTAGCAGTAATTACAGTTTAACTTCATTTGGTGTCAACAGAATGCTAAGCACTAGCCTGACAAGACAGAAATTGTGCCATAAACTCTAAATAAGAGGACGCAATTGAGATTAACACATACACACGCACATACATGCACACACACATTTGCACAGACACACACACATGCACACTGACACACACACACAAACATGCATTTACATACATACGCATATACATACACAGACACATACACGCAGACACCCACACATGCACACATATTTACACGCAGATACACATGCGCGTGCACACACACACACGACAAAAGTCAGTGAAACAGTCTTGTAGCAGATAGAAGAACTGGAAGTGATCTGTGGAGTTCTCTCTTGAGTGTCTTACTCAGAAATGAGTTAGCTTAATGTTTCAGTTAGTTTAATGGCAAAACTAGTGTTTTACATAAAAGAAAACATTCCTAAGGGGAGAGGATATGGAAGAGGGGTCAGGAGAAGCCACCAATAAACAGTAGTACAGCAGAAGTTGCTGTTCATCTCCAAATGCCAAGGGCTGATGAAGAGCGCTCCCAAGGGCTCCCTCTGAAGGGAGAGGGAGTTTCGGTGTTCTCCCAAGACTGATGTGTGGAATCCTAATCCCCAGGTGATGCGGTGGGGAGGAGAGGCCCTGGGGAGTTTATTAGGTAAAGAGGGCAGAGCCTTCATGATTAGGCTTGCTGCCCTTAGGAGAGGCCTGAGAGAGACCCCTCATCCCTTCCACCATGCCGAGGAAACAGCCAAGGTGCCATCTCTGAACCGGGAAGCAGGCCCTCACTAGAACCAGTCTTGGACATCCCAGCCTCCAGCACCATGAGAAACACGTTTCTGTTGTTCATAAGCAACCCAATTGATGTTACTTTGTTACAGCCATCCAAATGGACTAAGACAGTTACTAAATATATTTCAAAATGCTTAGCCATAGAGTAAATTCCAATTTCCTTTTAGTCTGCTAATACAGGCTGATCCGATGAAGGGTAATGAAAAGCAGGCAAAGTTGTCAGTCATCTCTCTGGGCTGAAAGAATTTAAAAGGCAGGACATTTCTTAATGGCTTGAGTTACTTGGGTACAGAGTTGAAAATAATTGCCCAAGCTCCCAAGAGAAACCACCTTTCCAATGCTTAAATGCTATTAATCTGGATTTGTTGAATTCTGTTCAGATTTGAGAGTTTCATAATCTTCTAGCAGAAGGATTAATCAGTTAATACCCTGCATGAATTCTGTATAAAAACATTTTTTAAAGCCAAAGCAATTCACTGAAGCTTTTCATAAAAATAAAGACCAAAATCTAGCACAAACAGGACAGGGGCTTTCTGTCATTTACAACAATGTGCTGAATAAATATGCCTTTAAATACCCATGACATTTAGAATTTTTAATACCAAAATTGAAAGAAGCAATAATGCAATCAAAATATTCATGAAAAGCTGATGTCTGAGGATACTTTTGTCAATATTCTTAACCTTCATAGCACAAGGAATAGTTTGAGGACACACACACACACACACACAGAAATACACTATATTAATAGCCTATGCAAGAAGGCCAATAGCTAAGATTTCATTTAATCAATGGTTAGTGAATAGCTTCCATCTGACAGGGCTCCTATAAGATTTTGAAAGCATGTGGTTAAAAAAAAATACACAGGACGCTTGATTTCATGAACCTTATGATAGAGGGAAATACAGACAAATAAATAGACAATTATTATATGATCTAACCAGTGGCATGAGAGCACATAGGGGAAATGTAACACACTTTGGAATTTCAAGGAAGATATCCAAAAAGAGATATCCTATCTACTTGAAAAATTATTAGCAACTAACCAGACAAGAGGATGAGAAATTGCAAGGGAATTTGTCTTCCTTTTGAAAATGCAAGGGAAAGTAATCTGGACAAAAGGAAGAACAGGCATAAGCACCTAGAAAGATCCTACAGGCCACAACAAGGATGAAGGCTTTTGAGCTGTGTGGGAAGTTTTAAGAGAGAAGACAAATTGGAGTTTTACAAGATGACTTAATCCATAAGATGGTCAGAGAGGATCAAAGAAGATGATGAAGAACTGCACTGCCATTTCTATTTCAAATTCTTAAGACACATGTATACATACACAGGGACATATGAAGTCATTTCAAAAATTGGCTTAGCAAACAACAATAGGACTATGAGTGGAGGGGGATATGAGATCAAAAATGTTTTTAATTTTAGGTTTAAAGAGGGTTTTGAAAAGATGTTTGTAACAGCTGGAATAAAAGTGAGGTGAGATACATAATATAAAGATTAGAGGAAAGCATAACATTAATAGATTAAATAGGGCCTCCAAGAGGGGATGTGATTCAGAGAAAAGCTGGGACAAATTGAGACCAAATAGGCATATGTGCTCCACTGTAATCAGATGAGATGAATAAAGGGGAATTTATTTAATAGATGCCAGTAAGACTGCCAGGCATTTATCAGGAACTGGGGAGCCCCTGCCAGCTGTGCCCATGGTGGAGTGGGGGTGACATTATTTGCTCTGAGTGATGAGGAATATGGTAGGTCAGAAACGACAGGAAATAGAAGAGGCTTGAAAATAAGCAAAAATAAACTCATAAAACCTAAAAGTAATTCTGGGAAGCATTTCTGAGTTCCACATAAGATTGCAAGTGCTTCTAATAAAATACATTGATAAGTTTGTGAGTGTGTTTCTGAGAAAGAGACAATGTGTGTGTGTTTCTGAAGTATATATGTTCATCAGAACCAAAAAAGAATGTGCTTGCTTTACAACACCACTACTACTATTAAAAATAATTAATAATAATGACAAAGATGTCAGTGTCATTCCACAAATGTTCAGAACTTCCTAAGAGCAAGGCTCTGGGAAAGGCACTTTGGAAAATGTAACTCAGTTTAAGGCTTTTCTGTGCTTTCCTCAAACATGATATTATATTATTTTGCATGTGCACACACACACACACACAGAAACAAGACAGGTTAAAAAGACCAAGTATGAAGCAGAAAGTGTTGCTGCTTTGACAGTTAAAAAGTGGGTATGATTTAAGTTAAGATGAGACTGCAGGAAAGGAGGAGGTAGGCTTTTAAATGATGCTTATGAAAAATGAAAAGAGGGCAATACAATTATAAGGCAAGAAGCCACTATTTTAAAGGTCTTTATGAGTTGAAAAGTAGTAGATTCAGTGGTTTAGTTGCAAAATAATAAAACACAAAAGTGATTATATAAATTTATCATGCCAATGAGTTTCCCAGATATCAACAATTTGTTACAATTTCTTCAGTGTTCATGAAAGGTTTGCATGACTTAATATTTAATTACTGTTTTGGGATGTTATATAGATATGGAAATAATATATTCATGTATAAATACATTGTTTGAGTTCATCTAACAGTTTTAAATAAAGCATAAACTGACTGATATTATTTAGCTACACCTGCATAAAACTTACTGATATTAATATACATCAATATATGTATAATATTTTATTGATACGATGTAGTAACATAAATATCTCCTTGTTATTGCATAATTACATCTGACCTATCCCTGGTGATAAGTTTTATTACTTAAGTTGTGAATATCCTATTTTCTGTTTTTCACCCAATGATTGATGATGTTTGAGTGGTTCAATGACTGCTTTAGTAATTGTGAAAAATATGTCTTTCTATTTATATCAATCATTTTGCATTTTCACTTGTCATTCCTTAGTAATGAGGAATTTTCTCCTCTCCCTTATATCCTTTATATATTGTGCCAGAAGGTACGGAAGTGCTTAAACACTGACAAGGAAATGGCAAAAGGGCCCAGAGGTCAGCTTAAATAAGCTCTCATTGGCTACATTTGGAACAATTTAAGTATTAAAAGGACTAATGAGATACATTGTTTATGAATTAAATTTTGTAAAAGAGTTCCTAAATGCTATTAAAGAAATAAGAAAAATAATATTTAAACACAAATAACATAAGAAGGTAGTTTCTCCAGCAATTTTTACCCACACATATAACACCAAAATTGGGTTGCGTTATTTAGCAAATATCATCTGAAATGTACATTTTTTTTTATAAACTCTGCATATTCAAGCCAAACGCCAAAAGTAACCGGTATATTGCTTTCACATTTCTTTTGAGTTTTTCCCTAAATGAGAATTATGAAATATTATTTCTTGTGCTAAAAATAGTAAAGTTCTGAGTACAGTGACAAAAGCTTAGTGATGGTGAATATAAGTACAGAAACAGAAGGCAGTACTTTCTACAACAGTGACCATGGCAGTGAGTTTCATCATTCTGAGCACAAGTCCTGGAAATATTACTGATTAGGATTTGCTTTTGTTTTAAAATGTGATGTTCCTCAACTCTAATAAGAGGTGAACATTGAATTATTTTAAAATTGAAATGCTAAGAACATTGACACATTTTAAATACTTGATAAAGATTGGTCGATAATTATTATTGATGTTATAAACCCCATAACATGAGGACCAACACGTAGGGCCAGAAAAACTTGGAGAATAGATTTTAAATGAGAAACAAACACATAGTATTAACAGACATGCATGAGCCCTAGAAAGTATAAAAGGCTAATTTTAGGGGTTACTAAAGTTTAATTTATTGAGTTTGGAATATAATACATTATATGGCACCTTCACCCACACACACACAAAATATTTTTTTGAGATTTCTAACCTCCTTGGTTAGGTATTTCTAGGTATTTCTCCCTTCCTCCCTCCCTCCCTGCCTTCTTTTTTTTTGGGAGAGTTGTGGCGGGGAGTCTCGCTCTGTCACCCAGGCAGGAGTACAGTGGTGTGATCTCAGCTCACTGCAAACTCCACCTCCCAGGTTCAAGCAATTCTCCTGCCTCAGCCTCTCAAGTAGCTGGTATTAAAGGCACCTGCCACCACACTCGGCTAACTTTTTTTGTATTTTTAGTAAAGACTGGGTTTCAGCATGTTAGCCAAGCTGGTCTTGAACTCCTGACCTCAGGTGATTACCCCCACTGGCCACCCAAAGTGCTGGGATTACAGGCATGAGCCACAGCTCCCAGCAGGTCTTTCACTTCCTTTTTGGATACTGTAAATGGGATTGTGTTCTTCATTTGATTCTCAGTCTGGGCATTATTGGTGTATAGAAATGCTACTGATTTTTGTACATTGATTTTGTATCCTGAAACCTTGCTAAAATTGTTTATCAGATCTAGTAGCATTTTGACAGAATCTTTAGGGTTTTCTAAGTGTAGATATTGATAGTGAAGAGAAATAGTTTGACTTCATTTCATACTTGGATTCCTTGGATTCCTTTCCCTTGCCTGGCTGCTCTGGCTAGGACTTCCAGTACTATGTTGCATAGGAGTGGTGAGAGTGGGCATCCTTACTTTGTATCCTTGAAGGGAACACTTCTAGCTTTTACCCATTCAGTATGACATCGGCTTTGGGTTTGTCATACAAGACTGTTATTATTTTGAGATATGTTCATTTGATGCCTAGTCTGTTGAGGACTATTATCATGAAAGGATGCTGGATTTTATCAAAAGCTTTTTCTGTGTGTGTTGAGATGATGTATGTTTTTGCTTTTAATTCTTTTTATGTGGTGAATCACATTTGTTGATTTGCATATGTTGAACCAGCCTTGCATCCCAGGAATAAAGCCTATTTGATTGTGGTGAATTATGTTTTTGTTTTGTTTTGTTTTGTTTTCATGGAGGTTTGCTCTTGTCACCCAGGCTGGAGTGCAATGGCATGATCTTGGCTTGCTGCAACTTCTGCCTCACAGGTTCAAGCCATTCTTCTGCTTCAGCCTCCCAAGTAGCTGGGATTACAGGCACACACCACCACTCAGCAAATTTTTGTACTTTTAGCAGAGACAGCTTTCACTATGTTGGCCAGGCTGGACTCAAACTCCTGACCTCAGGCGATCCATCCACCCTGGCCTCCCAAAGTGCTGAGATTACAGGCGTGAGCCACTGCACCTGGCATGTGAATTAACCTTTTGATGTGCTGCTGGAGAACTACCAAATGCTGCTCAAATAAATCTGAGATGACACAAACATATTGAAAAAGATTCCATGCTCATGGACTGAAAGAATCAATATCATTAAAATGGCCATAGTATCCAAATAAATTGACAGATTCAATGCTATTCCTATCAAACCACCAATGACATTCCCATTAGAAATAAACTATTCTCAAATGCATAAGGAATGAACAGAGAGCCCAAATAGGCAAAGCAATCCTAAGCAAAAAAGAACCAGACCTGAGGCATCACATCACCTGACTTCAAGCTATACTATAGGACTATAGTAACCAAAACAGCATACTACTGGTACAAAAACAGACACATAGACCAATGGAACATAATAGAAAATTCAGAAATAAAGCTGCACACCTACAGCATGGCCAACAAAAACAAGCAATGGAGAAAGGACTCTCTATTCAATTAATTGTGCTGGAATAACTGGCTAGCCATATGCAGAAGAAAGAAACTAGAAACTTATCTTTCACAATATACAAAAATTAACTAAAGATAAGTTAGAGATTTAAATGTAACATCTCAATGTCTAAAAATCCTAGAAGAAAACCTAGCAAATAACCTTCTTAATGTTGGTCTTGGCAAAGAATTTTTGGCTAAGTCCCCAAAAGCAATTGCAAGAAAACCAAAAACTGACAAGTAGGACCTAATTAAACTAAAGGACTTTACACAGTGAAATAAACTATCAACATAGTAAATACACAACCTACAGAATGGGAGAAAATTATTCACATACTATGCATCCAACAAAGGTCTAATATCCAGAATCTGTAAAGAACTTAAACAAATCAACAAACAAAAAACAAATAACCCCATTAAAAATGGGCAAAGGACATGAACAGACACTTTTCAAAAGAAGACATACAAGTGCCCAACAAACATGAAAAATGCTCATCATCACTAATCATCAGAGAAATGCAAATCAAAACCACAGTGAGATACCATTTCACACCAGTCAGAATGGCTATTACTAAGAAGTCAAAAAACAATGGATGCTGGCAAGACTTCGAGATGGATGCTGGCAAGATTTTCTTTCCCATGGAAAGGGAACACTTATACACTTTTCGTGGGAAAGAAAATGAGTTCAGCCAGTGTGGAGAGCAGTTTGGAGATTTCTCAAAAAACTTAAAATGGAGCTACCATTTGACCCAGCAATCCCATTCATGGTATATACCCAAGAGAATATAAATCATTCTACCATAAAGACACATATACTCATAGGTTCACAGCAGCACTATTCATGACAGCAAAGACATGGACTCAATGTAGATGTCCATCAGCAGTAAGGTAGATACAGAAAATATGATACATATACAGCATGGAATACTGCATAGCCATAAAAAAGAACGAAATCATGTCCTTTGCAGCAACACGGATGCAACTGGAGGCCATTATCCTAAGAGAATTAATGGAGGCACAGGAAGCCAAATACCACATGTTCTCACTTGTAAGTAGGAGCTAAACATTGACCACATATGAACATAAATATGGAAACAATAGACACTGCAGACTACTAGAGGGGAAAGGGAGTGAGGCATGGGTTGAAAAATTACCTATTGGATACTATGCTCACTACTGGGATGCAATATACTCATGTAACAAACCTGCACAGGTACCCCTTGTATAGAAAATAAAAGTTGAAATTTAGAAAAAAAAAAGGCCTCATTTTTGACATAATTGCTGGAATAAAAACAATGTTTTGATATCATGAAAAAAGAGGGGTGTTTTGAGGTGGTAGATATGGTTCTTGACTACAACGGGTGAATACTAAATGTTTTTTTTTATATGGCAGAAACAGATTTGTAATTTCGTATCACCTACATTTCAAACAAATTTGAAGTCTTTAATTCCTCTTTTAAATTATGATTTTTAATTTGGATACACTATAGTCAGTGCGAGTCTCTTTAGAGAATTGGCATTTCAAACAAGTTTATACTTTTTTGGGGGAAATAAGATTAATGTTGCCATTATTTGCATGGATTTTAAAAAGGTAAATGAGTCCAAATTGCCCATCATTTAGCTTTTTGAATATAAACGACAAGTTATTTGCCAATACAGCTGTAGGTAATTTTACTGAAGGAGAAGGACTGCCAATATTTTACATTTCACACTGTGGCATTTACCCCTAAAATGTTACATTCTTCTCATCTGCCATTAGTTAAAATCCTAAGCCTCTGTGTATCTTACTTCCCGTCCCTATGTAAAAACAAACTGATACATTGATAAAATATCTCCAAACATACCATTGTAACTCCACACAATTCTAATGCATACACCACATGTAATATCAGAGAGGGAGTGAAAGACAGAGAAACAAAAAAATGAGGTATTTTACAGAATTATTCACATATATTTCTGTTAAAAACAGTTGAGTCAGTGTTCACTTTATGTGTTAAAAACAAACACACACATGCAAAATAAACTTACAGATCCTCAGTGTATCAAAAGCTTTCTTCAGACTTAAGAAATAAAGTAGGTCAAGTGGCTTTTGACCTTGCAAGAATGCCTGTCATTGTTATTCTGCAATCTTGTGTGGCACTGCCATTACTGCTAGAAGCATACCTACTAGTTACTATTCTTTCTTTCATGATGTTCTGTGCTTTTACACATTAATGACTTTCAGCTTGGTTTTGTTTTGTTTTGTTTTTGCTATAGCTATTCAGCAAAAGTACCTAAAGACGAATTCTAAACAAAGTTGAAAATGTTCCACAGCTATTTTCATACATGGTTATATATTTTCTAAGACCAATAAAGCTTTTGGTATTAAATTAGTAGTTAGTGAAAAATTGCTTACTTCAAGTGCTAAGGTATTTTGATAATGTATGTTATCAAGATATAAACTTATTATCTAGCTATTTTCTTTCTTTGGTCTTGTTTATAGATTTATGTCAAAGTTTATAATTAAGAAAAGAAAAGCTCTGAATTCCTCAATTCTGCATATTAGATCACATTTCTACAACACTGAAGCAAAAGTTTCTCATGTTGTATCTGCCATAAACTTGATTATTCTTAAGTGATAATGGAGACTACTGTTCATATATGTATTACATCAAAAGTAGACTTATCTTGCACCCAACTTTTTAGCAATAAACTCTTTGTGTAAATATACAGGAATAACATAAACTAGTAATTAAAGACCACAACTAACTAGACCAGAAGTCAAGATTATCAATTACTAAAGAGAGCGAAAGATCTCTAGAATGATCATATATGCAAATTAGTCTAATACAGTCCTGGTTATACCTTAATCCTAGTTTTCTGTCTTGTCAGCTCTTCTTTGTACTTTCAAAGTATCCAGATTGGGATGACACATTATTTGGTGAATCTCTACATAACATGCATTTTGATATATTCTACTTTTGAAAAATGTGGCAATTGAAATAAATATATTGCCACATTTGAAATTGAAAATTGCCATATTTTTCAAATATATAAATGGCACTCAGTATTTGTAGAATGCATATTAAATGTCACTTTTTATTGCACCTCACATTTATTTAGAAATATAACAATATTTCTTATTATTCAATGTTCCAAAAATTAATAATCTCTCATGAAGGACCAAGCATGGAATAATCAACTATTAAAAATCTATTTGGGGCTGAGCACGGTGGTTCACACCTGTAATCCCAGCACTTTGGGAGGCCGAGGCGAGTGGATCACCTGAGGTTAGGAATTTGAGACCAGCCTGACCAACATGGTGAAACCCCATCTCTACTAAAAATACAAAAACATTAGCCAGGCATGGTGGTGCATGCCTGTAATCTCAGCTACTCAGAAGGCTGAGGCAGGAAAATCACTTGAACCCGGGAGGCAGAGGTTGCAGCGAGCTGAGAACGTGCAATTGGACTCCAGCCTGGGCAACAAGAGTGAAACTCTGTCTCAAAAATAAAAGTAAAAATACAAAAAAAAAATCCATTTGGGATGGCATCACCCAAATGGCAGAGTAAGAAATGCCAGCCCAACCCTCATTGCACAAAAGCAACTACAACACCAGCAAAAAATCTCAGAGTCAACTTTTTTAGAATTCTTAAATCTAGTTACACACTTAAAACAATCTGGTGAAAGTTTAATGAAGAAAAAATTTGCTGCATCAGTGTCAGAAATCACTGTGACATTTTAAGTTGTCTGCCTACCATCTCCCACTTTCCAGATGAGTGACGGCGATGAAGACAGCAGCAGACCACACTCCTTATTCAGGTTGCTAGTGCCAAAGACAGCAATGCAATTGCTATTATCAAAGAATTGTGGCTGTGTTTTGACCTGTCTTTCAAAGCTCCCTGAATGACTAGCATGAGGGCTACAGTTAATTTGTCTGAACCAACACATTCTCAGGGCTGGGATAACATTTGCCAAAAGTATTTAAAGCCTGAGATAAGGAATATAACAGGCAATATAGCAAAACTCCAGGGAAGAAGAGGTTAGGAAAAGACATATGACAACTTTTAAAAGATCTGTTTATACCAGAATATCAAGAAGACTAATTACTTGCTCAGGGCTATACACATACTCTGATAAAAGCAGAAAATAACCTCAGCTTTCATCATTGGCTCACCTTCTGACTCCATGAAAATAGGAGGTGAAAGCTAAAGCAGGGCTGTAAATGGCCTGGCTGAGCACTGAAGGAATATAGAAGAAAGAAACGTATGAAGATTACAGTGGAGATGAATGAAATAAAGAACAGAGAATCAACAAAACCTAAAATTGGCTCTTTGAAATAAATATAAATAATATCAACAAACTTTCAGATAGACTGACCACGAAAAAAAAGAGAGGACTCAACTCAAATTACTAAAATCTGGAATGAAAGTAGAAACATTACTACAGATCTTATGTAAATAAGAAATATAAAAGATATTACCGCAAACATTTTGTAAGAGACATGACCTCGCTGTGTCACCAAGGCTAGAGTGCAGTGACGCAATCATAGCTCACTGTAACCTTGGACTACTGGGCTCAAGTGATCCTCCCATATCAGCCTCCCAAAGCACTGGGTTTATAGACATGAGCCACTATGCCTAGCCAAGAAAACAGATTTTCGATATTCTCCAAAAAATACGACTAAGCTGAATCTAGCAGCATATTTAAAAATATATATACAATAACCAAGTGAGATTTATTTTAGAAATGAAAGAGTGGTTCAATATACGAAAGTCAACTAAAGTAACATGCCACAACAGACTGAAGGAAAAAAATCTATATGATGACCTCGACTAATGCCAAAAAGAAAAAGCATCTGACAAAATCCCAAACAAACCGTTTCATGATAAGAATACTTAATAATCTAGGAAGAGAAGGGAATTTCCTCAACCTAATAAAAAGCACTTGTGAAAAGTTCATAACCGGCATTATACAAAACACTGAAAGAGTAGAAAACCTTCCCTCTAAGACCAGGAATAAGATAAGGATAAACACTTTAGCCACGACTATTTGATGTTGTACTAGTAGTTCTTGTCAAGAAAAATAAATCAATGGTATTCAAACTGGAACGAAGTAACATTATTTATATCTAGAGGTAAACCTAATAATATACATAGGTATTCTTTAAAAACCCACACACATACACACAAATCTATGAAGCTAAAAAGTAAATTTATCAAAGTGGCAGAATACAAGATCAACACATAAAAAATCATTGCATTTCCATGCAGTAGTAATTAATAATATGAAAATGAAATAAGAAAATAACAAATCAAAAAGAATACAATACTTAGCAATACCTTTAACCAACAATATGCAAGACTCATATACTGAAACTAAAAAAAATTGCCAAAATAAATTAAAGCAGGCAGAAATAAATAGAAAGGCATTATATGTTCATCAACTCAAAGACTTTACAGTGTTTAGATAGCAACAACCCACCGCCACAAGTGATCTACAGAATGAATGTAATTTCTGTTAAAAAAAAAAAAAAAAAAAAGGGAAAACCTGATCCAAAATTCATATGGAATTGTAAGTAGCCATAATAGTAAAAAATAAATTAGAGCAAACTTGGAGGACTCAAAGTTCTCAATTTCAAGAGCTACTTGGGAGGCTGAGGCAGGAGCATTTCTTGAACCCAGGAGGTGGAGGTTGCAGTGAGCCGAGATCGTGCCATTGTACTTCAGCCAAATTTATGTATTTGTACATAAATTAAGAGTGAGATTCTGTCCCCCCCCCAAAAAAAGGTTGATTTTATATTATGTTAACTTTGCCTCAATAATAACTTATATAAATTAAAAATAAAAATAAAAACCAATATGGTATTTGGCACTGAGGAGACAGCAATAAAGACGGCAAATTCTTCCCACTGAAGTTTTCATCCAAGTAAACCTCAGAGGAACATTTACAAAACAGTCATAGCTCATGTGTGGGATTCGGTGGTTGGGAAATGCATTCTTGGAGAACAACCACAAATTGAATCAACTCCATATGGTGCCCTTTTTGTGCAGTTACTAAGGCAATGAGTTCCTGGAGTTATACATCCACAACTTTTCTTTAGTTCTCTTCAAATATTCAGCCATCATGAGATAATGCTACAATAGTCTCTTAAGCAACATTGCAAGTGAACCAGACTAGGCTGCAATGATGAGTGCCATGCTCTCCAACACATCAAAGGGCTTTAAACATTCTAAACTGCCTACTGTACTTGATCCTCCATAAGCTCAGCCATTTCCTTGAAGTCATTTAAAGCCATCTTAAAACTTATATACTTTAATATCCTGTCTTATAACCTTCCCTGATTGCTTTACAAGTAGAGACAAATTATATATCATGTACATGTATATACACATGCATATATCTGTATATGTATTAATGTATGTATATGTGTATTGTGTTTATATATGATTATGTGTGTGTGCATACATTTATGTTTATGAAATGTGGTAAGCACAAGCATAGAGTGTACACAGCAGGTTAAGGGAGCACATAGACTTGACCTCCACTCTGAACCTGAGAACTATGATGACTACAGGAGGTGGTATCTGAGGATCTATCCTAACAAAATTCAGGAGCAGGAATACTATGGGTCTATGTCTAAATACCACTATCAGCAACTTGTTCAAACAAAACAGAGTCAAGGGCATGTAATTCCTTGTGGATAGAGCATTTAGTACAAGGGATAGAAAGTAACACAAGAAAATGCTGGAGATACAAGTAAGAGACTGCTCCTGAATGGTCTTGAAGTCACGCTAAGGAGTTTAGACTGTCTTAAGCACAATCATATCAGAAAACAGAATTTGGAAACAAATGGAACAAAGATGGCAGTTTGCTACTCTCTTGTAGGCTACAAGAAAAAGATATGGGTTCGGGTTTTCCCATGTAAGTTATTTACATGATTTAACTCATTGAATCATCACCTAGTAGCACTTTGCAGAACAGAAAACTGCAGAACAAAGAGAAGACAAATTTGCTGAGGTCACATTGCCAGAAGTGCTGGAGCTGGGTTTCAACCTGAGATGGTCTTGCTCCACATACGTGACCACTGTGCTCTGGTGTTCTCACAGGGTCTCTTGAATCTGCCTCTAGTTTTTTGCTGAGAGAGGAGCTATGCATTCATCATGTAGTCAAATGTCATATTCAAACACTAAAATCTTTCTACTCATACAGAGCTATTTTCAAATTAACAATCTGGAACATCATGTTCAGAAATCTATAGATCCTATGTAAATGTAACTTTTTACTCTGAAAGAAATTAATTCAAGCTCTGAGTCTACTGACGCATTTGTTGTAAGGTAAATAGGCGTATTTGTATCTTTGTTATACCAAATAAAAAAAAATGAGTGATCTTCATTATTTTAGATAAAATGAGTGTGAAGCAATGTTCGTTTCCCTCCATTATTTGTACATAAATTAAACAAGCATGTATTGAGCATCTGCTAAGGGTATGCTTTGTGCTATTAGTATGCAGTGAGAAATAAATGATCCCTAATCTTACAGACCTCCCAGTAAGGTGGAGAAACACTAACAAAATATTCACACAGATATACAATGAAAGATGTGTAATGAAGTGTCTTCAAGACAATAAGCAACATGTTTAAGTACAGTCTAAGACAATAAGCAATATGTATAAAGTAGCAAGCAGAAATTCCATGTCTATTGTTGAAAATGATTTACAAAACAATGTGGTTTGGCTCTGTGTCCCCATCCAAATCTCATCTTGAATTGTAATCCAAATTGTAATCCCCACTTGTTGGGGGAGGGGCCTTGTGGGAGGTGATTAGATCACGGGGGCAGTTCCCCTATGCTGTTCTCCTGACAGTGAGTGAGTTCTCACAATGTCTGATGGTTTTATAAGGGGCTTTTCCTCCTTTGCACTTCTCTTTCCTGCTGCTATGTGAAGAAGGATATGTTTGCTTCCCCTTCCACCATGATTGTAAGTTTCCTGAGGCCTCCCTAGCCATGCTGAATTGTGAGACAATTAAATCTCTTTCCTTTATAAATTACTCAGTCTTGGGTTTGTCCTTATAGCAGTGTGAGATGGACTAACACACAAAGCATATTAAGAGTCTTTGAAGATCTTTAAAAATAAAAAGAACTGGCGGGCACCTGTAGTCCCAGCTACTCGGGAGGCTGAGGCAGGAGAATGGTGTAAACCCGGGAGGCGGAGCTTGCAGTGAGCTGAGATCCAGCCACTGCACTCCAGCCCGGGGGGCAGAGCGAGACTCCATCTCAAAAAAAAAAAGAAAAAAAAAAAAAAGAAAAATAAAAAGAACATAAAATATGCTTTCAAATACTGAGCAAACTGACCCTATTTTTTAGAAGGGAGAATTAAGCAAGTCGAAAACAACATTAATGGTGAATTTAAAAAAACACATAAGGTAAAAGATAGACTGATTAATTATGCAGGATTGGTACACAATTTAGAATTATCCAAATCCTCTGACTACCTCGTTCTCTTACCTCTATCTCTGCATGTTCCGGGGTAACCATATTTGAATCCCCAGCTTAAATGTTATCTCCTTTCTTAACGTATTTTTCTGAATTCTGCCTTCCTTCCAGCCTGAACAATTTTTTCTTTTCTCTCAATATCCAAAATGCCTTATTGTCTCCTCCTTGAGGCATTCATCACATCCCGTGTAACATTATGCACACCGGTGTTCTACCTGTACCACTGGGCCATCTCTTTTTATCATGAAACACCTATTGTGCTTTTCACAATACAACAGCTGTTGAATGAACAGTTATTCTGTGCATCCCCTGGCTGTTGACATTTCTATTATAAAAAAGAAGAATACATTTTCAGCTACATTTATTGCTATATTATCCAGTGCATGTTCTGGTGGGCTCAAAGAATATAATTATCTAATTCGGAAATATCTTGTAAGTGATTTATGCCACTCATGTTTGAATGAATCATTGGAGGTAGGTCCAGTACAGATTTGAAAGTTCTTGTTTACAAAAAATATACTTCAAAATAAGTAATTCATATTAAGTTGAGTAACAACAGATGTTATGTACAAAGTTTATTGTATTAAATTTATCTTCTCTAGTCTTCTAATGTTTTAAATTGCAAAAACATTTCAGAAAGTGTAAAACAATTGAGATCCTCAAAGGAAAATGTCTAGCTAAAAATATACACAACCTTTGTGAGAAAGATGGACAGAAAAGAAACAAATAATTATTGAATTTTAAAAATTAAGCACTCATAATATTTGTCATATTTTTATATTTGACAGTAACAGTATATTCATGAAAACTGTAATAAAATGTTACTTTAACTTCATCTGGTATTCATGTAAGGAGTATTTTTACAGTGGTTGTTAGCTATAAGGACAGATTTAATCTGAATACAAAACCACACACACACACACATACACACAATTTACTGGAAATTAAGTGGTATAGGGAATAGAGAATTAATTTGAAAAGTTTAATTTTAATATCTTTCTGATTTGTAATTTCATATGCTTAAAATAGTCAACTAATTTTTAAATTACCCTATTGAAAATCAAATAGTAGGATTTGAAATACTTCAAGAAGCTGATGAAATTCACTACCCACTCGCTCAGTACTTGTATTAAACCTTCAATAAGCCAATGTCAAGTAGTTTTTCTCTTCCAGGATCACAATTCTACATAAATCGAGCATTATTTTTTTGTTTCAGGTTCAACGTATCTCATAGTCAAAGAAATGTGTGTGTGTGTGTGTTTGTGTATAAAAGAACAAAAATCACAGAAGAAAAAGCAATTTGTGTAGAAAAGTGAGATATTGGAGAGAATGAAATTCTTCACAGACACAGTAAATGCTAGAGGACAGTGGAAAAAAGTCTACAAGGATCTGAGTGAAAAAGACTATAACCCAAGAAATACACTTGGGCTCAAGCTATCCTGCAAGTAAGAAAGCACCAGACCGATAGCAACAGAGAACAGACTCATGGCTACTCTGAATGCTTTCTTGAAAACAACTACAGATATAACTTGTTTTATTGTATGTAAATTCATGGTGCATTGCAGATATTGCATTTTTTTACAAATTGAAATTCTGTGACAACCCTGTGTTAAGCGAGTCTATCATCTCCATTGTTCCAACAACATGTGCTCACTTCATGTCCCTGTCACATTTTGGTAATTCTCAAAATATTTTAAACCATTTCATTATTATTATATCTGCCATGGTGATCTGTGATCAATGATCTTTGATATCACTATTGTAATTGTTTTTTGGCACCACAAACCATGCCCATATAAGATGCTAAAGTTAATCGACGAATATGTTGTGTGTGTGTTCTGATATCACTGACCAGCTGTTTCCCACTTCTCTCCCTCTTCTCAGACCTTCATATTCCCTGAGACAACAGTATTGAAATTAGGCCAATGAATAACCCTACAATGGCCTCAAAGTGTTCAAGTGAAACAAAGAGTGGCATATCTCTTGCTTGAAATCAAAAGCTACAAATGATTAATAAATTATTAAGGTAAAAATAAACTCAGTGAGGAAGGCATGCTGAGAGCAGAGATAGCCCAAAAGCAACAGCTCTTGTGCCAAACAGTTATCCAAGTTGAGAATGCAAAAGTAAAGTTTCTGAAGGAAATGAAAAGTGCCACTACAGTGAATGCATGAATCATAAGAAAGTGAAATAGCCTGGGTTGCTGATATGGAGAAAGTTTGAGTGGTCTGGATAAAAGATTGAACCGGCCACAACATTCCCTTAAGCCAAAGCCTAATCCAGAACAAGGCTCTCACTCTAATAGAGAGGTGAGGAAGCTACAGAAGAGAAGTCTGAAACTAGCATAGGTTGGTTCATGAGGTTTAAGGAAAGAAGTCATCTCTCTAACATAAAAGTATAAGGTGAAGCAGTAAGTGCTGATGTAGGAGCTGCAGCAAGTTATCCGGAAGATCTAGCTAAGATCATTGATGAAGGTAGCTGTACTAAAAACATATTTTCAATGTCAATAAAACAGCCTTCTATTGGAAGAAGATGCCATTTGGGACTTTCATAGCTAGAAAGAAGTCATTGCCTGACTTCAAAGTTTCAAAGGATTGGCTGGCTCTCCTGTTATAGGTTAACACAACTGGTGACTTTAAGTTGCAGCCAATGCTCATTTACCTTTCCAAAAATCACAGGGCCCTTAAAGGTTATGCTAAATCTACTCTGCCAGTACTCTATAAACAGAACAACAAAGCCTGGATGACAGCATGGTTTACTGAATATTTTAAGCCTAATGTTGAGACCTACTGCTTAGAAAAAGAGATTCCTTTTGAAATACTACAGTTCATTGACAATATACCTGGTTACCCAAGACCTCTGACGGAAATGTGCAAGGAAGTGATTGTTGTTTTTGTTTTGTTTTTTGAGACTGGGTTTCACTCTATTGCCCAGGCTGGAGTGCAGTGGTATGATCATGGTTCACTGCAGCCTCCATCTCCAAGGCTCCACAAATTCTCCCACCTCAGCCTCCCAAGTAGCTGGGACTACAGGCATGTGCTACAACAGCCAGCTATTTTTTTTGTAGTTTTTGTAGAAACAAGGTTTCACCATGTTGCCCAGGCTGATCTTAAATACCTGGACTCATGCAATCCACCCACCTTGGCCACCCAAAGTGCTGGCATTACAGGTGTGACCATTATACCTAGTGATAATTGTCAACAACATTCATTCTGCCACCCGCAAGTCAAGGAGTCATTCAGAATTTCAAGTCTTATTATTTAAGAAATACATTGCATAAGTTTGTAGCTGCCACAAATGGTGATTCCTCTGATGGAATTGGCCAAAGTTAGTTGAAAACCTTCTGGAAAGGATTCAGCATTTTAGATGAAGAACATTTCTGATTCATTGGAGGAGGTCAAAATATCCACAAACAGGAGTTGGAAAGAAGTTGATTTCAACTCTTATGGATGACTTTGAGGAGTTCAAGACTTCAGCAGAGGAAGGAACTGCAGACGTGATAGAAATAGCAAGATAACTAGAATTAGAAGTGGAACCTAAAGATGTGACTGAATTGCTGAAATCTCAAGGTAAAACTTTAACAAATGAGAAGTTTCTTTTTATGCATAAGCAAATAAAGTGGTTTCTTAACACGGAATCTACTCACGATGAAGATGCTGTGAACATGGTTGGCATGATAACAAAGGATTTAGAATATTACCTAAACTTTGTTCATCCCAATTGTGAGAGAAGTTCTACTATGGATAAAATGCTATCAAACATCATCACATGCCACAGAGAAATCTTTCATGAAAGGAAGACTCAATAGATGTGGCAAACTCACTGTTGTGTTGTTTTTAAAAGTTGCCACACCCACCCCAACTTTCAGCAACCATCACCTTGATCTGTCAGCAGCCATCAACATTGAGGCGAGACCCTTCACCAGCAAAATATTACTACACACTGAAGTCTCAGACGATCATTGGCATTTTTAGCAATAAATTACTTTTTAATGAAGGAATTACATTTTCAGACATAATGATATTGACACTTAATAGACTACAGTAGAGTGTGAACATGGCTTTTATATGCACCAGAAAACCTCCAAATTTGTTTGATTCTTTTTATTTTGATATTTGCCTTACTGTGGTAGTCTAGAACTGAACCAATAACATTTCTAAGATATGCCTGAATGAACAATATTTCCAAGATATGATAAAATCCAGATTATTCCGTTGGGTTATCCCCATCAAGCTGCCATTGACTTTCTTCACAGAATTAGAAAAAACTACTTTAAATTTCATATGTAACATAAAAAGAGCCTGTATAGCCAAGACAATCCTAAGCAAAAAGAACAAAGCTGGAGGCATCACGCTACCTGACTTCAAACTATACTACAAGCCTACAGTAATCAAAACAGCCTGGTACCAGTATTGGTACCAAAACGGGTGTATAGACCAATTGAACAGAACAGAGGCCTCACAAATAATGCTACACATTTACAAACATCTGATCTTTGGAAAACGTGACAAAAACAAGCAATGGGGAAAGGATTCCCTATTTAATAAATGGTGTTGGGAAAAATGGCTAGCCATATGCAGAAGACTGAAACTGGACCTCTTTCTTACATCTTATACAAAAATTAACTCAAGATGGATTAAAAACTTAAATGTAAGACCTAAAACCATAAAAACCCTAGAAGAAAACCTAGGCAATACCACTGAGGACATAGGCATGGGCAAAGACTTCATGACTATAACACCAAAAGCAATGACAACAGAAACCAAAATTGACAAATGGGATCTAATTAAACTAAAGAGCTTCTGCACAGCAAAAGAAACTATCATCAGAGTGAACAGGCAACCTACAGAATGGGAGAAAATTATTGCAATCTATCCATCTGACAAAGGGCTAATATCTAGAATCTACAAAGAACTTGAACAAATTTACAAGACAAAAACGTACAACCCTATCAAAAAGTGGGTGAAGGATATGAACAGATACTTCTCAAAAGAAGACATTTATGCAGGCAACAAACATAGAAAACAAGTTCATCATCACTGGTCATTAGAGAAATGCAAATCAAAACCACAATGAGACACCATCTTACACCAGTCACAATGGTGATCATTAAAAAGTCAGGAAACAATAGATGCTGGAGAGGATGTGGAGAAGTAGGAATGCTTTTACGCTGTTGGTGGGAATATAAATTAGCTCAACCATTGGGAAGACAGTGTGGCAATTGCTTAAGGATCTAAAACCAGAAATACCATTTGACCCAGCAATTCCATTACTGGGTAGATACCCGAGGGATTATAAATCATTCTACTATCAAGACACACGCATACATATGTTTATTGCAGCACCGTTCACAATAGCAAAGACTTGCTTGACCAAACCAAATGCCCATCAGTGATAGACTGGATAAAGAAAATGTGGCACATATGCATCATGGAATACTATGCAGCCATAAAAAATGATGAGTTCATGTCCTCTGCAGGGACATGGATGAAGCTGAAAACCATCATTCTCAGCAACAGGAACAGAAAACCAAACACTGCATGTTCTCACTCATAAGTGAGAGTTGAACAATGAGAACACATGGACACAGGAAGGGGAACATAACACATTGGGGCCTATTGGGGGATACGGGGCAAGGGGAGGGATAGCATTAGGAGAAATACCTAAAGTAGATGACTGGTTGATGGGTGCAGCAAACCACCATGGCACATGTATACCTAGGTAACAAACCTGCATGTTCTGCACATGTATCCCAGAATTTAAAGTAAAAAAAAAAAAAAAATCCAGATAATTTGTATATGTATCAAAATAAAGAACTCAAGATTAGAGAGGCTGCGGTGATGAATCACATAGATTTTAATATAGAACTAGGGTTTTAAATAGAGAACTAAGGTGTAAGAACTGTAATTATAAAACAGGACCTAAATATTAAAAACCTTCAGTTAAAATAGTACACAACAATTAGAAAGAAAAGAAGGATTAAAAGTATATTACCTTTATCAGTTTTCATAGCAGGGAATAAAGGAATATTATCTGAAATTATATTAATTACTATCTTTATATATCTAAAGAAAAGCACATATGATCCAAGAGAAACAGTGGATACATCTTAAAGGGATAAAAACGAAAGAGGGAGGGGAAAATATCACTGAAATATATATTTATGTATTTTCCTTGTAGCAAGTAATATGGATCATTTGAAAATAAAAACAATAAAAAATTGGAAATACTTTAGGCCAAAAAAGTAAGCGACTAAAAAGATTTTAAAAATATATTCATTAAGGTGAAAAATGATATTTAATGCTATTCTACAACTTGAACTTCTTACCACTTCAGTATCCATCCTGATTTTATTGTTCCAAAGTTCTACTTCAAGATCCACAGAATTAAGAAAGGTTTAAGGAATCCTTTTCCCCTTGGTGTCGACAATCTAATGAAAAGGCCCCTTTCCGTCTCCCCTCAGAAGCACAGCAGTTCTCTCTATTTTCATTATGGCTCTACAAGTTTCCACACATTTGCCCGTTTACTAAATCAACCCACCAGCTCAATGCATTCTTAATGGAAAGACCCATATTTTATCTGTATTTACATTTCCAGTAGAGTGCACAGCTTAAATAAGTATTTGATAAATGGATGATTAATAAAACTCAGGATAGGGAGAGAGGGAGAAAACCTGAGCCTAGTGACTGGCCAATGTGCAAACGCAAAGACTATTTCTTTGGCCTCAATCTGTGACAGCTCTCAAGGCCCATCCCAGTTCCAGAGCTCAACCATGAAGCAGGCTAACACGGCAGCTGCAACCTCATTGTGGATTAGGACCCCCTACACTAAGCTTAGCTTTTTCCTTCCTTTTTTCCTTCCTTCTTTCCTTCCCTCCCTCCCTCCCTCCTTCTCTCCCTCCCTCTCTTTTCTTTTCTTTCTTTTTCTCCCCCCCACCCCGCCTTTTTTTTTTTTTTTAAGACAGTCTCGCTCTATCGCCAGACTGGAGTGCAGTGGCATGATCTTGGCTCACTGCAACCTCTGCCTCCCTGGTTCAAGCGATTCTCCTACTTCAGCCTCCCGAGTAGCTGGGATTACAGGTGGGTGCCACAATGCCTAGTTAATTTTTGTATTTTTAGTAGATACAGGGTTTCACCATGTCAGCCAGGATGGTCTCGCTCGATGCTCTGACCTCATGATCCGCCCACCTTGGCCTCCCAGAGTGCTGGGATTACAGGCGTGAGCCACCGTGCCCGGCCACCTTTTCCATTGTCTTGTGTCTGTATTTCCCAGGAACAATCTGGTACATATGCCACATGCAAATCTCCATGTGCATCCTACATGTAGGGCACATGTTACTTCTTTCATTTATTTTTTGAGACTCATCACAGTCTGAAGGAGAATTACTTTCCCCATTTTTTTCAATGAGAAGTTAAAAGTGCAAAGTGTTTAATTAACTTGTCCAAGATCACATGGATAGCATGTGGCAGAAACATTAATCAAGAAAAATGCTGGCGGAGCCAGAAATCAATAGGTATTTGTAGAATGACAGAAAAATTGAAAACCATGTCTGAAACATCACTGTGACTGCGAGCCTTGCTTCCACGGGCTCCACAAGGATTTCCAGACCCTTTTATTGCTTCCACACCAAGTTGAACCTGACCTCACATAATTATGCTTGGAAGAGAAGTTAAAAATCAGCAAGAAATAGTTAAAATGCATGATAACAGATGGAGCTGATTATTCCTAGTGGAAAAAATCATGTGTGGTCAGGAAATTTTGCTGTAGTTGGGGCTATAAAGTTAGTACATGTAGTTTTCTTTTTACATTAGCCATGCTTTGGGAAAACTTTATATAGTATACAGAAAATCTGTAGTGAAAAAGTACATAGGAATATATGTGACAAAATTCAAAATCTGGAATACATATTGTTCTTTCTATATTTGTGCTCTCTATTGAACTTCATGTCATAAAAGTGACTATATATTTAACCAGTTTCTCAGAGGAAACAGTCCACATTTCTTTCCAAACTACTTATTGTTTGGACGAACGGAGGCAGAATGGTGCACTTCCGGGTTCTTCTTCACCACCAACTCTTCCCGTGTGTGCGAGAATGCAGCTGACGCCCGGGAAGGTGCAGATTAATCAGGCATGCACCAGGTGATGTCAATCGGAGGAGACCAAGATTTACCTGGTGGCACCTGCGGAGCGCCCTCCCTCCCCCGACATGCCCGTGCCCCGCCTATTGCCCTTCCACTCCTAGAAAAGTCGCTCCCAGCAGATGCGCCCGGGGTGGGCTTTCTCGGCCCCCACTCTTGTCGGGACTGTATTAGAAACTCCACTCCCCCCAGCTCCGGTCCCTGAAGCTAGATCACCAAAGAATAAATTTGCAGTTTTGCTTTTAGCCTTGCCTACTCGCTGGTTCTTTTGTGCCCACTCTGGTGGTCTTAGAAAAACAAATCACTTATATCCAGGTTTTTAGAAGGGAAGATAACTGTTTTCTTTCTTTTTTTGCAATATATACAGATGACACAGACAGAGCAAAGCCTCTAAAACTGTGTGCACACTGAATCTCACCGTCCTGAATTCTTCCCTGCAATGTGGCTCAATGTATTACATTTTCAAGTACAGCATGAGACTTAGATGTATATGAGCTTTATCTCTATCTGGAATAATTTTTGGCTGTTATTTTGGTTAAATACATTTTTATTACATTATAGTTTACTTACAAAATCTGATACAATTTTTTAAAACGTAGCTCACTTAAAAGACATCCTTAATTTTCCTGCTATTTCTATTGCAATGTGTAGTCAAAACTATTATGCTTTTGCCATTCAACTTAACAATGAGATATTTTAACATATTACACTGATTCTCAGAAAACAAATTTCAGGAAGAAAACTGAAACTTTCTAAGAGTGTTTTACTACTGTTTGTTCAAGCAAAAGCAGTGTTCAATTAGCACTAATAAATAAAACGCTAACAGATCTCCTAAAACTTGTGGATGTGTTCGAGTTCAATTTAAAATTTAATTATAACTTTATTAATATATAGACTTAAACCAGATTCAAATGTATTAGATCACATAAAATTAAGCTTTTAAAATAAGACTAAATAAGGTAGAAGAGAGCTTCTGTTTTTAGCTATACCACAGTTTTCACAAACTGCCACTTCTATGACTTTGCAGTAATCAAAACCATCAAAACAAATAAATCACTGTGCTTTGAGGTCAAGCAGACACGTCCATAACCTCAAAGCCTTGATTTATTAACACGGAATGTGCCAGAAAATATAATGCACACATACTTTATCTTCAATAGTGAAATCCTAGGAGGCGACTCCTTAGCTTAATTCATTAATTTTATATCAGCACAACACAAATAAATGTTTCTTAATGAAATCTTTTTAAAACTGTATACATTTATATTTTAAATAAAATTGTATTTTCTTTCATTAATCACTTTTTCTTTTTTTGAAGGGGAGAATTTAAACTTGGAAACTTTGGAAACAAATTCCTATGCAGTAACACCACCAATTGTATCACTGTTGCCAGTAGTCATTATATAATTACTCGAACTGTGAAAAAGATTAATTTTACATATTGAAACCTTGTTGAAATACAGAAATATGCGTATTCATTCCCTATCTTCTCTCAAAATAGCATTATGTTATTAGCAATCAGATTACAGGTTCATTCTTCACTCAGTTTATGGGAGGCTTGCACATTTTTTACACATATCAAAATAATTAGAATGGCAAACTTTTTTTTTTTTTTTTTTTTTTTTTTTTTTGAGACAGGGTCTATCTCTGACCCAGGCTGGAATGCAGTGGCATGATCTCAGTTCACTGCAGCCTTGACCTCCTGGGTTCAAGCAATCCTCCCACCTCAGCCTCCCAAGTAGCTGGGACTACAGATGCATACCACTACTCCTGGCTAAGGTTTTTAATTTTTTGTAGAGACAGGTTATTGCCATGTTGCCCAGGCTGGTCTCCAACTCACAGGCTCAAGTAATCCTCATGCACTGGTCTTTTAAAGTGCTGGGAATACAGGCACTGGCCACCACGCTCAGCCAAAATGATAAACTTCTTTAGTTTAATAATTTTTAGGGGAAAAAAAAACTCACTAATTGTATACTATATTGTGAAATATCAATGTTTAATTGTAATCTCTTTTCAAATTTTCTTTTTGGTTATTAAAACTCAACATAGGTTCCTATGGTTAGGCTGCAATTTTTAAAAGTATAATGTTTAAATGTAGGATGCTAACTATTTTTAATACCTATAAAACAAAAAATTAAGATAGATAATTATTCTGTGCTTATGTAAGATATTAACATAAGGGAATGCCAGATGAAGAGTATGTAGAATTCTCTGTACTATCTTTGTAGCTTTTATGTAAGCCTTAAATTATCTCAAATTAAAAAGTTACAAAATATATAACTTTGACCCAACTATTCTACTTATAAGACTTTATCCATGGGGTGGGGAGATTTCAGCAGTAGGCAGTAATTAAACAAATTATGTATTATCTGGAAATCTTACTCATTGAAAATTGTGTACACCTATATTTATGGTGAGAAATTAAAAATTAATTGGGACTGTAAAAATCAGCCCTGCCATTCTTAGGCTGGAATAAGACAGGTAACGCCAGACGCAAAGTTAACAGGAATCACCCTTCCTCCCAAAGATAAACTATTATGAAACCAAGGGCAGCATAAGGACTCTTTTATGAATGAGTGCTGTTTTTCTACTCGCTGAGAAACCTTGTTTGCTGTCAGAAACTCTGATGTTTGAAATTATGTAAATAAGAATGAAACCTCCCACTCTTGCTTAGAGTTGCTAAGTTACTTTGACTCAGAGAAGCTACAGCAACTGACAACTCAGGTGCAGAGATTCAGATAAGGGGTTTCTGGACACAGCGCTCTGTAATTATCTCAACTCTGCAGTTTCCAAGGAAAAAGGACTCTCAGTTTACACTGCAGTCCAGAACTGATGTTAATCCCTTTAAATAGTCCTGCTTTGTGCCTGCTGAAAGTACCGTTTTATATACATTTCCCCTAAGCTCCATCACTCCTTACACACTGCAATAACTATCTCTTTTCCTTAGTTTGGTGAGAACTCCTAAAGTTTCTCTGCTGTGCAGTCTCCTTCATTAAACTGAGGTAATAAACCTGATTTTGTTTCAGTAGAGGCTGTCAACGGTAAGCTTATGTTGACTGAGCTAGGAAAACTGACATTGGAAAACATGAATAATCTTCTTTTATTTTGAGACGGAGTCTCACTCTGTCGCCAGGCTGGAGTGCAGTGGCACGATCTCGGCTCACTGCAACCTCCATCCCCTGGGTTCAAGTGATTCTCCTGCCTCAGCCTCCCGAGTAGCTGAGACTACAGGTGCCCGCCACCACGCCCGGCTAGTTTTGTATTTTTAGTAGAGACGGGGTTTCACCGTGTTAATCAGGATGGTCTCAAACTCCTGACCTTAGGTGATCCACCAGCCTTGGCCTTCCGGAGTGCTGGGATTACAGGCGTGAGCCACTGCACCCGGCCAGTAATCTATTTTTAAGTGGGGAAAAGAAAATCCTATAAAGTATTGCATATACTCTGCTATTTTTGCAAAATAAAATTATGTATGTATTCCACTTAGGGAAAGAAAAAATTCTAGGTAGATTCATTCAAAGAATGAATAATGATACTAATCCTAATGAGGAAGCGGGGGAGATTTTGGGGAAGTCCAACGAGCTTCTTTATCTTTTCCTGTGTTGTGTGATTGCTATTTTAATAATGAGCAATTCATTTTTAGGATGAAAGACTTTTTTATATTTTGAAGAGAATAGTTCCTTGCTCTCAAAAAATAATAAAAAATTGAAAGCAGAAAGAAATAACCTGTACCTTAAATCTGAATAAGCCAAAAATGACCTACTTCCCTTGTCATTAACTACAGTCCCTTTCTGAATGCTTAGACTGAAGATACAGGCATAATAAATATTCTAAAATTGGATGTTAAAAAGATGACAGTGTTGATGTAGACAACCTAAGACTTTTTAGAAATGGCTTTTTCTTCTCCTTTGTAATCAAGTCAATCCTAGACCTTCCAACACAGACAGATCTGATAGTTATAATTGTCCCTCTACAGATTAAAAGCTTTTTGATAATTAAGAGTTTTGGAGATCAATGATGTAAAATGCCCACTTAGAAATTTATTTCAGAAGCAGCTGCATAACCCTCTATGCACTGAGATTGTTTTTATGGTTCACTTTCATAAAAAGGAAATTTCATTAGATAAAAATGGCTAATTTATCGGCATTTCATAATCAATAATAATCAATGTTTCATAATGATAATGAATAGTTTAACCAATTTATCTTTGGAAAAATTCCAGAGATAAGAGCAATGAATCTTATACTTTGCATCTAAATGAAAATAATAGTTTCTCTCTTTTTAACAGGTTTAAATTGTTATACTAGGTTTAGAAATGACAACTGTGAGGATGCAAAAATCATCACAAATTACAGACACTGCATTACAGGTGGTATGGAAGAAAAGGAAGACCTTGAGTTGTATTAGTAAGCTATATACACACACACATATATATATCTCCCTCAATATTTTCCTTATAGCAAAATCAACATAGATATAGATGTTGTTTGTAATAAATATAACTTTGATTGAATACATTGTGGCTTTCAACATATATTTAAGCATAAAATCTCAAGTACAAACAGGAATGTAAGAAACTATTTCCAATATATTTTTGATAGAAATAAAAAATATCCATGTGCAGTAAATAAGGAAAAACCAATCATTTTTAAATTCTGCAATTTTAGATCCTCTTAAAATTTAGTGAATTAAATCATTTTAGTATGCAGTTAAACAGGGCAGAGCCACATGTTCTCCAAAGAATATTTAAAGATTCTTAAATTAGAAGTTTTCATCACATCTTCAATTTACAGGAATATGTCCATGCTACTAAAATTCTCTTATAATTTCCTTATATACATAAGGAAATCATAAGAGTCACGGGGTAAATTTAAGCATATATTACAACAAAACTTTTGAAGCAAATGGATAGAACAACTAATTAAATCATTTCCTATAAAACGCTGATTCCAAAGCCCTCAATTAATTACTTCTCCTGTGGCTGTTCTGAACAGGCAAGATTTCTTCTTATTCCAGACTGAAGTAATCCACGCATTGTTAGGCCTTTCATCATGAGTACATTCATTTGTGAAAAGCAAGAGACACTAAAGCAACACTTTGATTTTGCAGATTTCTTTTCTACATATCACTGTACATGCCTATAAGGAAACAATAATAAACGTGAATGATGATTCCACAATTAAAGACAATGATTCTGACGATTATTCATCATTGATGTAAAATATGGTACCACACTGACACTTCAGTATTTTGTTTGAGCAAGTCCTTTTATTTTTACTTTTTAAAAATTTATTAGAGTTTATAAAAGGAGAATAGAGAGATTGTTGGAAAAAGTTGATTTGTTTTTGAACAGGTTAGACAATCCTAGTCAAGCTATTTGGATTTTATTATTTTTGGTATTTTATCCAGCAAGTGAGCTATATCAGAGGCTTATATTCTAAATCACTCTCTCTTTGACCTACATAACCCAATAATTTCTCATGAGGAAGCTCTAGAGTCATCCTCTTAAGGATTAAGAATTAAACTTCATTGGGGCCCAAAATTTTTATTTTTATATTAATGATTTAATTTCTGTTTGAAACTCAAATTTCAGATAATAAGGAAGAAATCTTTCTTGAAAGGGCCATTGTAAGAATTTAAATCTCTGAGAATGGTTAGAATCATATGTGGCACCAAGTAAATGCTAAATCTGTATCATGGAATGAATGAATGAAGCCATAAACTATAGGATTTTAAATACATCTCCTTTCATTTATCAAATTTGTATACAGAGCCCACATTGTGCGGGCACAAAACAAAGAAGTGCAGATTACTATAGAAATAATCTATATGCCTGTATTTGATCATCATTCTCCCTCTATATAAAAACCATATTCTCTATATTTTATAATTTAACTATTAGTACAGTACAATGAAGACAAAATTAAGATCATGAGGAACTATAAAGAAATAAAGTCACTTTAAAAGTAGGGTATTCCAGGCCAGGCGGGGTGGCTCACGTCTGTAATCCCAACACTTTGGGAGGCTGAGGCAGGCGGATCACCTGGGGACAGGAGTTCGAGACCAGCCTGGTCAACATGGTAAAACCCCATCTTTACTAAAAATACAAAAATTAGCTGGGCGTGGTGGTGGGTACTTGTAATCCCAGCTACTCAGGAGGCGGAGGCAGGAGAATTGCTTGAACCCAGGAGGCTGAGGATGCAGTGAGCCGAGATCACGCCATTGCCTGGGCGGGAAGAGTTAAATTCCATCTCAAAAAAAAAAAAAAAAAAAAAAAAAGTAAAGTATTCCATGGTGTATATGCACCACATTTTCTTTACTTTCTGTAATCAGTCTATCACTGATGGGCATTTAGGCTGATTCCATGTTTTTGCTGTTGTGAACAGTGCTGCAATGAACATACGTGTGCATGTATCTTTAAGATAGAATGATTTATATTCCTTTTGGCATATACCCAGTAATGGGACTGCTGGGTCGAATAGTATTTCTGTCCTTAGGTCTCTGAGGAATCACCACACTGTCTTCCACATGGCTGGAGTGATCTGCACTCCCACCAACAGCGTATAAGCGTTCCTTTTTCTCCACAACCTTGCCAGCATCTGTAGCCATTCTGACTGGTGTCAGACGGCGTTTCATTGTGGTTTTGATTTGCATTTCTCTAATGATCAGTGATGTTATGATTTTTTTCATGTGATTGTTGGCATATGTATGTCTTCTTTGGAGAAGTATCTGTTCCTGTCCTTTGCCCACTTTTTTAGGAGGTAGTTTGTTTTTTCCTTGTAATTTTGTTTAAGTTCCTTATAGATGCTGGATATTAGACCTTTGCTGGAGTACTGCACAGCCAGAGACAGAGACAGAGACAGAGAGCATGTCTTTTGCAGGGACGTGGATGGAGCTGGAGGCCATTATCCTTAGCAAACTAACACAGGAACATACAACCAAATACCACGTTTTAGCTTATAAATTGAAGGTAAATAACGGGAACACACAGACACATAGAGGGAAACACACACTAGCACCTTTTGGAGGGTGCAAGATGGAAGGAGAGAGAGGATCAGGAAAAATAACTGATGGGCACTAGGCTTAATACTTGGGTGAGGAAATCAGCTGTACAACAAACCCCCATTACACAAGTTTACCTGTGTTACAAACCTGCACTTCTACCCCTGAAAACATGGCCCAACAATCTCACTGGCACCTGTAGGAGAAAAACAACCCTGGAGTGAAGCCAGATGCAATTTTTATATTCATATTCTTGTTGTGGAATGTTCCTAGCAAACGAGAAAACCAAGTCCCCCAGAGCCCTGCACTCAAGAGCTATACACATAGAACATGAGGATTAAGCTGCTGACTGTATTTAAAAGGAAAAGATTACAAAGTGGAATAAATCGGAAAGCTACAAGAATTCAGAAGTCTCAAAGTTCAGTAAACCCTGGCTAGAGAAGTGTGACATGAGCTTAAGCTACAGAATAAACACCTAAACCAAACAAGCCACTAGAAAGAAATAAGAAAGTGAGGAAAATTCCAGAAATCCAAAAGAAAACTAGAACTAGAAGCCTGTCACATAATATTTGGAAGAATTTTGTTTTCTGAAAATCTCAAGTATGTGATATTCAAATAAAAGCTCTTATTTATTAAAAAAAAAAGTTAAAAAGAAATAAGTAGAGTACAAAAAAGTAAACAACTGAATAAAAGGCAGGGTAACATCAGACTAGTAGGCATCAAAAATGACTAGGTGGAGAAAATAGTCAAAATGTGACACATACCATATTCTACAAAGTGAAAAAATGGGTATGAATGTTAAAACAATCATTTTTGACACTTTTAAAATCACTTCACTGTATTGAGTATCTAATTTTATAGATTTTCTTGTGTTTCTCAATTTATTATTTTTTAATGTCATACTCATGATCTACAGTGTTTAGTAATATGGCCCAAAGTTTAGTCATTTATATCTTCCCCTAGAAAATTAGACCCAAAATGACTTTCGTAGGTGATCTGAGTTTACCCTTTTGAGATCCCATTTCAACATTGGTAAATTAAGTTGAACCATGTAATGCCTGAAATGCATTTATAATTACGTTTCTAATTTTAAAAGTCAAAGAATTTTTTATTCAAATATTAGCAAAGTATTTGATGCAAGTTAATAAACAAATCCTAAAACGCAAATGACAAGGTAAAGGATTAGGAAGATCCTGGACAGCTTTGGAGAGGAAGGCAAGTGTGTTTGGATATGGGGAGGAATAGCAATGTTCATTATACATAAATGAACAAGTCGGGCAGAATAAGGGAGCCCATGTATTACCTACACATATACAGAAATGTGGTATATGAAGAAGTAGCATTGAACATGAATGGAAAAGGATAGATTATTTAACAACTTGTGATGAGAAAATTAGCTAAACATATGAAAAAAATTAACCTGATCATAATCTCTCACCAACCAATAACAATCCAGGTGAATGGATCGCTTACATGTAAAAATTAAAATGTAAAACAATTAGAATAAAATGTAAGAGAGTACCTTTGTGATTTTAGGGCAGTTAAAAATTTCTCCAGAAATAAAAATAATACAAATACATATATCTAGCTCTATTATGCTAGTGTTAAAATAATCTTTAAGACAGTCTTGCCCACTCCTTAATATTTAGAGAAATATTTCAACTCAGTATACAGATAGTGAAATAAAGTCAAGGAATATAGGTAATCAGGAGATAAAATATAATGTTTACCAGTTTATATGATTTCTTTAATTTGAATGCAACATTTTCTCAACATTTTAAATCAGAATACTCTGATTTAAAATTGCAAATATCTGATTACAGATTGCTTTAAACTTGTATTTTTATTTTAAATTATTTTCTAAAAATTAAAAAATGATTGCTTTAATAATGCAATGAATAAAATAAAATATTTTATAAGACATTCAAATTTTCAATTAATATATTTTAGTGAGATCTTAAAGTAAATATATCATTGTGGGATAATTGAGAACAAATTAATTTCATGAACATGTAAATATAATGAAAAGCTGGGAAAAAGGGTATATTAAGAGCCAAGCAAAGCACCATAAATAATTAAAAGGGGGAGAAGCAGAAACCACATAGTGTTTAGGACATCTAGAAAAGGCTTGTAAACGAGGCAGCTTTTTAAATGGTCTTAAGTGGCAGGTAGCACTGTGACGAGCTGCGATAGTGGGAGAAGAAAACAATTATTATATAAACATAAATATATATAATAAAAAAACTGGAAGTGGGTAAATTATCGATACATATTTACATGATGATACAATGCACGTAAGGCTCAACTCTGACTACAACACAAAATTCTCTATTTTTGCTGCTCACGCTGACCGTTCCTTGCACTTTTTGGCCTGGCTTCTGTATAGTACTCCTGCTTCCAGTCCTGCTCACAATAATCTACACTGCACATGTACAGATATTAGTGTGTTACTCTGACCTAACTACTGTGTCCTATTCTGGCACAATTTACACACAAGCGGCACTGAAGCATGACGGCAAGTATTCTGTGACCCCATGCCTTTGGCCTGCTCATGTTGCTCTATATGCCTGAGTAAATCCAGCACAATACTGAAAATACATATATGAAAACATGAAAAGTTGTGCATGTTTAACAAGCTCATGCACAAGAATTTTAATAAACGGAGGAGAAAAACAGACCACCTACATGGGAACAAATAAATCCCAAACTCAAACCCTAAAATAAGGATTAATTGGCATTGATTAAAGATCTACGTGTGGATTAATTAGAATATTCTATCATTAGACTAGAAGATAGTAGCTTTATGTTGTTGTGGAGAGAGCCTTCTTGAGTAAGACAAAAAATTACAAGTCACAAAGAAATAAATTTGATTGTATTAAAATGTAAAATGTTAGTAAGACATAGAAGATTATAAGCAAGTTTAAAGGCAAGCCATAACATAAGACAGCTGTATTGTGTGTAACTGTAAATAACTAATATTTAAAATACAGATAGCATTATTGTACACCATTAAGAAAAAATGTCGCATAGAAAACTAATCAATAGACGTGAAGAAATAATTCAAAATTAAGAAAATCAATTGGTCAATAAACACATGAAAATATGTTCAAAGGGCAGAGAAATGCAAGTTTTACCCACTCATTTATCCAAGGGGCGAAAGTCTCACACTGTCACGGGTTGCTGAGAAGGCAGAACAAAAGGTTCTGGAATTTACTTGGCTGCATTTGGATACACCATCTGGCAAACTTGCAGGAGATGGTAAGTATGTGGCCAACCTATGTCCAGCAAATCCACCTCTAAGCATATAACCTAACCAAACTCTTGCACATTTGCAGTAAAATACAAATTGTAGGTATTTTTCCAAAGCAATAGTATACAGAAGTAAAAATGAATGAACTGCAACTCTATATCTCAAAACTAGTACATTTCAAAAACATAATCTTGAGCAAAAAACAGGAAATCACATTCTGTACGATTCCAATTACGTAAAGTTGAAGCTACCTAATGCAATAGCAAATATTATTTAAAGAAATACGAAAATCTAATAAATGTAGAAACACTGTACATAGAATTATAAACATGAGCTTACTTCTGAAATAACTGTATTGGGATATACAGCAGGCTTCAATTATACTCATTTTATTTCTTTTTAAAAATCTGAAACACGTCTAGCAAATTAGGTTTTAAGAAAACTTTATGCGCTTTGTATGTTTGAAATATATCAAAACTGAAAAAATCTCCCAATAGCAGTTGTTGCTGAGGATAAAAGAAGTTTTCATTTCATTGGTTCTAGGCTTATAAATTAAAACAATTATGAGCAATCTGAAAACATCTAGTAAAGTGAACACATACACGTTTTAAAAACCAGTATTTCTACTTCTATCCACATACCCTGGAGAAACATGTATATATGCAATCAAGGATAATTATGTATGTGTTTGTTGAAGCACGGTTTGTAGTAGCAAAATCACCAATACCTGTCCATGTCCATGAATAGAGGAAGAGTGATTGACGTATGCAGCAGAGGACAATACAATGGTTGAAGTGCACAGACTAGTCTTAGGCAGTAACACAGATAAATACCGAAGGCAACTCTTTGGTGTGAAAATGGCAAGATAGCAAAAGGTTCAACTGGGTCTTCAACTTTTTTGTTGTTGTTGTTGTTTGTTGGTTTGTTTGTTGAGACAGGGTGTCAGTCTGTTGTCCACGCTGGAGTGCAATGGCACGATCTCAGCTCACTACAGCTTAGATCTCCCAGACTCAAGTGACCCTCGCACCACAGTCTCCTGAGTTGGCTGGGCTACAGGTGTTCACCACCATGCCTGGCTAATTTTTGTATTCTTAGTAGAGATGGGGTTTCACCATGTACCCAAGCTGGTCTCGAACTCCTGGGCTCAAGTGATCTTCCCACTTCAGTCTCCCAAAGTGCTGGGATTACATCCATGAGCCACTGCGCCTGGCCACATTTTTCTATATTAAAAAATTTAAAGGAAAAAAATAACTTTCTAAAATATAGTAGTGTGCGCTTGGAGGTGTGTAATATGACACTCTGCAATTTTCATCATGCTTGAAATACTATATTTAAAAATCTAAATGCAACAACAGTAGATGCTGCAAATAGTTCCAAATTGCAAATTCAAGTTTAAATTATTAGTCTAGGTAATGAAAAAGCATGGGAAATTTTAACAGGAATAATTATGTTTCAAACAGAAATTCTGAAAAACTAATCTAGCAGGAGTACAAGGATAATTGAGTGAGCAATAAAAAGAACCATTAGTCAGTCACACCAACACTTGTGCCTTAAGTTAGACAAAGAGAATTTATCAACTGGAAAGAGACCACAGAAGGCAGAGACATTCTGAGGAAGCACCAATAACATACAGTATTCAGTTGGATGTTCTCATTGAGATAAAGACAAGACAGTTTTGCCTTTGAGGTCTAATATTGAATAACTCTGAAAAGAGTGGCAGCGTTAATAGAAATGTCTACTTAATATGTGTTTCTACGTGACAAAGTAGCTGGTTCAGGAGGGAACAGAATATATTCTATTTAGACTCACTGGCCTGGAGTAAAATATGAGTAGGAAGCAGAAAATATTTTACAAAAATTTGACTATGCCAATCTGGACACGGAAAGTGAGATTCAAGTATAAAAGGTTTATTTCAGAGAAGTCTTTTGAGAAGCACTACTAAAACTGTAGGGCTCAGGACTTGAGGAATTCTTTGGGAAAGAGGGTAAGTTTTTTAAAAGCAGAACTCTTGTAGTGGTGGGTGGGGAGAGGGCATGAGGAGGAGGAAAATCCAGGGAAGGAGATCCAGTGGGCCAGTTAGCAGGAGACCCACTTGTGTGGATTCCTGGCCCTCCAGACAGATGGGACGGTCCGGTATTAGAAGCAGAGGAAGGCTGGAAACTGTTAGGGTACACATGATGGAAGATTCAGAAACTGAGGGCTTTCTAGGTGATTCTAGCTGAACTTCTGCTGGGTGATACAAACTGAAGGGAAACTGAAAGTTGTTTTTGTTTTGTTTTGCTTTGTTTTAATGACAGGGAAGAGCTAGTCAGATGACGGTGAGGAAGCCCAGTAATCCAGGTGAGGAAGCTGGGATGCCTCAACACAGAGTGTGGTCAAGACATCAGCAGCCTGGTGACCCCACACCAGCTTCTATGTCTTTCCCACACATCAATCCATGCACACAATTTTGTCCAATGAATATGTTTAAAACCACATGTAATCAAGTAGTTGCTCTGGATTAAAACATTACACCTTTCCACTTTGACGGTATCAGATATAAAACTGTTTTTCCTGTGGCAAAAAAGAAGTCACCCCCAAAGAGGTGAAACTAAATGTAAAGATACTCCTTCATTACGGCAAGTCAAATCCGTATTTCTTGTTTAGAAATACCAATGTCAATAGGTGATATGGTATGGGGCTTACCATGCACCTGGCAATTTGCAAATTTTATCTTATTTACATCTTTCAATAACCCTATGGGAGTTGGCCATTTGACACTTCACGCCCAATTTACAGATGAGCTATGGAGATGGAAAGTCAATGGCCTCAACCAAATGTCTCTATTTCCAAAGTTCTTTGTCTGCACTACACTCTGGTGATATTCAGAAATTGGTACTCTTGAGCTGGAGCTTAAATAACGTTAACAATCTGAAGTACTGAGTTTTCCTGAAGTAGAATTCTGTGGAGAGTTGTTTCAGAGACAAAAACAATGTAGTCTTTGATAAGCTCCAGCTAAGTCATAAAATCACGTTATAAAAACCAACATCAATGCGAAGGAAGAAAAGCCATTTCAGACTCACTGCTGCATATAGAATGTTTTTGTAAAGGGTTTTCCGGTTTTAAAATAAGTACAATTGAGAACCTCTCTTAATCTTGGAGTACATTTAAAGTGATGCATGCATCTTAGGGTTTCAAAGATGGTAGACTGCACATATAACCGGGAAAGTGATAAAGAGATCTGAGGAATCATTAGTGACATTACCGTTGAGATTAGTTGAGGCACTCATCAGGGACTGTGAACTGAAACAGATACAGTCAATGGTTTCAACTAAATTGGGGAAAAACTATATAAAATAGGAGCCTTAGAATTACTGCAGATTATACAGAAAAAGCATATCATGTGCTAACCTAGGGTGGCACACCAATCAGCGTCCTCAGAGATACGCCAACCTCCTCTGGGGTAAGGGTGGAATACACTGTCATGAAATTGTGTGCAGTGGTCGAAACAGGTGTTCTGGGAAGGCGCTAGAAATCAGTGTAACAGATCTGAGCCTTCTGATTCAGTGTGTTATCTCAGCTTCCTTAACTTCATGGTCTTCCTGTATGAAAATGAAAATGATATCTGACCTGCCCACTGAATAGCATAGCTGTGTTAAAGGTGAACTGTGTTTGAAAAATTCATGAAAAATTCTTAAAAATTCTTTAAAAAGAATTAAAGAATTCATGCTGTTGGGATGATTCCTAATAGAACATTTCACTTGCTGTAAAAGTTGCTGCACAATTTTATTGTATATACTCTTTGAAATTTCCTATTAAATATTAAAGATAAATATATACATAAAGAATAGTCAAAATAGTAACTGAAAAAAATCACAATATAACAAATACGTCTAAAGATGATGCAGGACTAATTTTTTTTTTATTTAGATGGTCTTTAAAATAAAATCTCTTCCCTCCAAAACAACAATGTACTTTGCTGTGTTTTCTTTAGGTTTTATTGGTTAAAAAGCTAAATTTTAGTATGGTCACAAAAAATTGTCAAAAAATAAATATAGTTGAAGTTATAAAATGTAGTTTGTAAAAATTAAACATGGAACAACACCTCTTAGGTAAGATATAAAATATATTCTGGCTGGCATATTTCCAATTACTGGCTTTACATTGCAATCAATTGATATTGTTGAAGCTAATTACAAAGGTGGTTATTACAAAGTGCCTCTATGAAGGCAGTGCCAATATTCTTGTACATATCAATGAAAACCATAATGGTGCAGTTCTGAATGTAAACTTATTTAACAATTTAACAAACGTTTATTGACTGCCCTCTTTTGTGCCAGGCTGGACTAGTCTGGTAAAGGGTCTTACATATCATTGTATCTTCCTGTCTATAGTAAATGCTGGGGTTGGTATTAATGCCATCTTTTTACTTCTTCATCCTTGGTGTATTTCCTATTAGCATATCCTTAATTAACACATATTAAACATATACTAACACATCCTTAATATTTGTAATTGAAGAAAAACCAACCAGATACATTACAGATTGTAACTGCAGAGCAAAACAATGATTTATTTCACCTTTGTTCCCGAGTCCTGGGTAAATCATGAATATCCAAATGTGTTAGGTGCTATTTCTTTAGGTGCTATTTAGGTGCCATTACTTTCTTTTGAAAAGTAATTTTACTGTTTCCCCTTTACATTCTAGTCAGATACTGACATTAAGCTGTCAGCAGAAAGCATAATGACTTAAACTTCTTGGATGCTTTCCTTGGGACCTTATTTATTTTGTATTCTGCACACTTTTATTGTCATTTAAAAGGGAGTTGTGACTAGTTGAAACCATGAGTATCAAGATACCTATGTGCACACTTCGGATAGGTATGCAGTTCAGTGATCTGTCTTTTACTGCAGTTACAAAACAGAATTTCATTGAAAAGGCATTGAACTTTATCTTCTAAGTAATGAAGCTTTCTAAAATTCAGTCAAGATGGCTCTAGAGCTCACCATCAAAGACACAGAAGTTTTGCACTGCTGTTTGTTTTTAAAGTCAATGGAGTGTTCAAACCACTTGGGTCCTAGTAATTAAGGTATTCGATGAGCAAGTGTAGCTTTGTAAACCTCATTTCACAGAGAACACTAAACTGCAACTGCCAAATGATTAACATTTATATTTTCCCCAATTCAAAAGAGGACCATAAAATGAAAAAGTCCCAGCTGATAATTGAAATATATGTACTTAGGCAAAAAAAGTTTCTTCCTCACTATTATTTCTTAGTTTACTATTACTCTCACATGAAATTTAAGAAGTAGCCATTTCTTGACTGGCATTAAATAAATATTCCCTTTATGTTTATTTTAAAGCTCTCAAGCTAGGCATAATGGCTTATGCTTGTAATCCCAGCACTTTGGGAGGCTGAGGCAGGAGGATTGCTTAAGGCTAGGAGTTCAAGACCAACATAGGCAACATAGCAAGACCCTATCTCCACACGCACAAAAAAAGAAATTAGCTGGGCAAAGTGGCACATGCCTGTAGTCCCAGCTACTGGGGAGACTGAGTCAGGAAGATCACCTGAGCCCAGGAATTCAAGGTTATAGTAAATTATAGTGAACCATGATCATACTGCACCCCAGCCTGGATAACAGAGCAAGGCCCTATCTCTACAAAGGAAAGCTGTTCAATATTTAAATAAAAATTCTACTTTACATATTTCTCAGAATTTACTGAGAAAAGCTGTTATCATTCATCAGGTTTAGATGAAAATATAAAAATTATCAGATATTATAATAAAAGATCATCCATTTGCATTTGACTTAAAATGAAGTGAAATAATCCCAAAAGTCCAAAACAAACACCAAAAACTATCTAGACCATATGCAGAAGAATGAAACTGGACCCCTGTCTTTCAATATATACATAAATCGAATCAAAATGGATTAATAACTTAAATATGACCTAAAATTATGAAACTACTAGAAGAAAACATTAGGGAAATGCTCCAGGACACTGGTTTGAGCAAAGATTTCTTGAGTAAAGACTCAAAAGCAGACAACCAAAGCAAAAATGGGCAAATGGGATCACATCAAATTTAAAAACTTCTGCACAGCAAAGGAAACAATCAGCCAAAGAGAAACCTACACAATAGGAAAAAATATATGTGAAACTATTCAACTGACAAGGGATTAATAAATGGGATATATAAACAACCCAAACAACTCAATAGCAATATAAACAAACAATCCGATTTAAAATGGACAAAAGTTCTAAATAGACATTTCTCAAAAGAAGCCAAATAGTCAACAAGTATATGAAAAAAATGTTCAACATCACTAGTCATTTGGGAAATGCAAATAGAAACCACAATGAGATATTATCTCATCCCAGTTAAAATGGCTACTATTAAGAAGACAGGAAATAATAAATGCTGGCGAGGATGCAAAGGAGAGAGAATGTTTGCACACTGTTGATAGAAATAAAAATTATTTCCATCTAAAATACAGTATGGAGGTTCCTCAAAATTTGAAAATAGAACTACCATATGATCCAGCAATCCCATCTCTGGGTATATATACAAAAGAAAGGAAATCAGTATATCAAAAAGATACATAACTGCCATGTGTATTGCAGCAGTATTCACAATAACCAAGATATGGTATTAACCTAAGTATTCATCAATAGATGAATGAAAAAAAAATGTGGTGTATATATACACAACACAATGTTCTTCCTCCATTAAAAAAAATGAAATCCTGTCATTTGTGGCAACATGGATGAAAATGGAGGTCATTATGTTAAATGAAATAAGCCAGGCACAGGAAGACAAACGTCACATGTCTCCCAACATATGGGAGCTAAAAATATTGATCTCATGGACACAGTGGATAGAATGGTGGGTACCAGAGGCTAGGAAAAGTCATAGGTTGGTTAATGGGCACAAAAATACAGTTAGATAAAAGGTAAGACCTAGTGTTTGATAGCGCAATAAGGTGACTATAGTAAAGTTAATAATTTATTATATATTTCAAAAGAACTAGAAGAGGAGGGTTGAATGTTCTCAACACAAATAAATGAAAACTGTTTGAGGTGATGAATGTCCCAATCACTAAGATTTGATCATTATACACTGCATTATTGTATCAAAATATTACATGTATTCCATAAATATGGACAATTATGTATCCATAAACATAAAAAATTTAAAAATTAAAAACAGCATAATTGCCATAACATTCCAACAACCTAAAATCTTTTAGGAGACCAAAGACAGACATGCAAGCACGAAAACAATACATTCAAACAGTGCCAGGATTATATATACCACTACAAAGTGACCACATCATAGTCTGTATAAATGCAGTCCCTTGGATTTGTGCTGAGCACAGCCCTCGCAGCCTTCTGTGGTGGGCCTAGGTGACAAATTATTCTCCATGAGCTCAGAGACAGTAGAAAACTTCTAGGTTGAGGAGGATAGGTGACTCAGTCTGGAAGGAGTAAGATTTGAACATGTTCTTAAATAGGTGAAATTTGTAAATGGGGCATACTGGGGTCTATAAATTCTTAAGAACAGAAGACAGATGTTTCTCCCACTTTCTGCTGTATTTCTAGGAAGAACAGTAGGAGAGGATGTAAAGTCCTCACTTTGAAGGGAACAATTCTCCAAAAGAAAAGATGTTTTCATGTTTTCACAGGTGGCAATGTGGCGAGTCATTCCATTAAATCATACTTGTGTATTCATATATTTACACAGATAGTTAAACTGTATGCAAAAACACAAATTAGCTTTTCTATGCCGTGGTGCCTTGAGTTTCAGAATAACTGTTGTCCTATTAAGACCGTTCAGCAAAAACATACTCATTCATTTTAAGAACATGTTTGTTCCTCACTCTCCTTCCTTCCTTCTTTCCTTCCTTCCTTCCTTCCTTCCTTCCTTCCTTCCTTCTTCCCTCCCTCCATCCCTCCCTCCTTCTCTCCTTCTCTCCCTCCCTCCCTTTCGAAAACATTGTCTAGAGATCTGGAAAGCAGAAGAAAATGGAGTAACTACAGAAGACAATACTGTTAAATGTGCCCTTAATTATGAGTTAAATAAGCTAACTACATGATGGGTTTGTAAATGATGAGTATATTCACTGTAAATATTTATATGAATATACAGCCAACCTAAAATCCCTTAAAATTCTGTAAGGCATAGATTAATCTTTTACATGTTTAGTAATCTTGCGATTTAATATATGAATCGTAAGGTTGGGGTAAATATTTTTGACCTGTCTTTTGTGACCCTCAAAATATGACTTTCTTTTTTAAGATTTTTCTTCCAAAATCAGAATTTATCTCATGAATGCATTGACCTTTAGGTGCTGAAAATGAAATAATGCATGCTTGCACATATGTTTGCAAAGAGTAAGCCAAAATGTTACATAATATATCAATATGGCTATCTACATGAACTCACTGTATCAGACTGTGAGTTTAGCTACTGAGGTAAAACTGTGGTAAAACAAGTATCTGGTGCCTATCTTTAAGATAGTAATAATCATTTAAGATTCAGATTGGAAGGTGGGGGAGGGGGTCTCATAATTCAAATCATCACAGAATGACACCTTTCCCCTTTATCTGTTTTCTTGATGATATGCAGAAATTGACAGCCCATCTATCAAAATATAGCCTTTCTCAATCTGAGTTTCATGAGAGAATTAAGACTTACAAAAAAATGACTTGAGTAATTATTTTCCTCAATTCACAAGCATTGAACAGTTGCTACCATTTTCCATATAGGAAGGAAGTTAACTCATTACATACACTGGAAGACTCAAGGAATTAAGAGTTTCTTCCTTATGGAACCCCAGTTCAGAAGGGCTGCCAAGAAATAGGTTCCTTTTCAAAGGTCTGTCCCAGGAGGCTTTTGGTATCTGTCAATCAATTCTACCATTCAATGGTTGGAGCATCATAGACTAAGCACTGTTTTAGATCTTGTAAAATATTATTTTACTCAACAATGAGGTTGGTGTTCTTCTATCCAATTCATACTTAAGAAAAGTGAGACTTGAAGGTATTTGAAACTTTCTATAGGTTACACAATTCATAATTGACAAGTTATTAATTAAATCCCTCAATTGATTCTAAAAGAGTAAATTCTTTCCATTTTTCTACACTACTTCCACTATAATTGTGCCCCAATGGATGGCTTATAATGTTTGTAAAATGAGGCTAGGTTTTGATGCTCCCTCTTACATTTTCTAATTAGACTTTTAATTTTAAGATAACTGTTGTCACACATGCAGTTGTGAAAAACAGCACAGAACAACCCTGCATGCTCTTTATCCAATTTTCCCCATAGTAACTTCTTGTAAAATTACCATCTCATTTCATAACCAAAATACTGACATTACTACAGTCAAGATACAGAACATTTCAACCATCAAAAGGATTCCCCATACTGTGCTTTTATAACCACTTCTGCCTCACACACAAACCCCATTCCCTCTCCCCTGTTCATAACCTCTGGACACCACCAACCTGTTCTTAATTTCTACAATTTATTATATTAAGAGTGTTAATGGAATGAGATTGCACAGTATGTAACATTTGATGACTGGTGTTTTTACAGACACCCACCGTAATTTTCTGAGATTTATTATTAGTTTGGTCCTTTGTTACTACTGTGTAGTATTGCATAATTTGGTGAACTACAGCTTGTTTGATCATTCACCTAACAATGGACATCTGGTTTATCTTCAGTGTATTACTATTTCAAATGAAGCAGCCATAAACATTCATGAATAGGCTTGTATGTGAGAAGTTTTCATTCCTCTGACATGAATGTCCAGGAGTGCAATTGGGAGGTCTCATTTTTGCCTATGTAGGTTGCTAAGAAATTGTCAAATTGTTTTCCAGAGTGTCTGAACCATTTTATATTCCCACCAGTAATGTATGAGTGATCCAGCTATCCAGCTTCTCTGGATTCTTGTCAGCATGTAGGGCTGTCACTTTTTCTTAGCCTTTCCAATAGGTGTGTAATGATATCTCTTGGTAGTTTTAATTTGCATCTTCCTAATGATTAATGATGTCAGACACCTATTTATGTGCTTATTTGTATATATGTCAACTTCGGTGAAATGTATGTTCGTGTCCTTTGTCCGTCTTCTGGTTGAATTATGTTTTTAAAAAATTTTACTGTACAGTTTTTAGAGTGTTTTACACTAGTATTTTTTTTTTTATCACAGATGTATAGTCCTTAAGTATTTTCTGCCAGTAAATAGCTTGTCTTTTCATCCTCTTAATAGGGTCTTTCATATAGCAAAAGTTTTTAATTTCAATAGGACAAATTTGTCAATCTTTCCTTTTATGGAACATGATTTTGTTGTCAAGTCTAAGAATTCTGCCTAGTCCTAGATTTTCTTCTAATGATTTTCCAAAATTTTTATAGCTTTACGTTTTACATTTAAGTCTGTGATCTGTTTTGAGTTACAAGGTGTGAAGTTGATGTGAAGCTTCACTTAGTTTGCTCATGGATGTTCAATTACTCCAGTAACATTTGCTGAAAAGGCGTTCCTCTTTATCAAATTAGTTTTCCATCTTTGCCTAAAATATGTTATGTGTATTTGTGTGGGTCCCTATTTAAAACAAACTTTTTTCTTAATTATATGATTTGGATGTACCCTTATATCAAAGCTCCTACAAATCCCCATGTGGGAACAGGATAATTCACTAATCATGCTCTAATGTCTAAGCTAGGAGTAAACAAAAGAGAAATTAATTCTATCTACTTATTGCTAAAGACAACTATTTAATATTCACTAATCTAAAACACGTATGATTTTAAAATATTTTAAAACCTAACTGAATCACTTCCAATAATGCTGTCTTATCAGTTATATGTATTAGTTGCAAGCAACAGAAGTTGACACTTGCTGATTTAGACAGAAAGGAATTTATTAAAGTTTTTATTATTTCAAAATAGGAATAGAGGACTGGAGAACCCGGTTCAAGACTAAGCAATCATAAATATTCTCTAAAGTTACTAAAGTGGCTTAATGAGTATATTCACTTAAGACAACAGATGCAGTAATTTGCGTTGTTCCTACTCTGTGTCATTACATTGATCCGGTAGAAATGACTACTCTGTCCTCCCCTGTGAAGATTCCTCCACTGAATTGCCTCTTTTGTCACTAACTCAAAGTCGGTCCTAGATTCCTGTAATTTCTAAAAACCAGCTCATGATCTTGTGCTCTAGCTGCAAGGGAGATAAGCATTTTGGGCATTTCATCTTTTATGATGCAAGACCTTATTTACTACCTTCACCATTCATAATGTGGGAGGTACTCTCCAAATATGGGAAAGAGACTCAAATTCCGGCTGAAATAAAGAAATGACAAATGGCTGATACAGACATTCATAGTGTTTATTTTTATTTATGTATTTATTTATTTTTTACTTGTGGAGGCATACTTTAACTTATTTATCCGAGCTCTCTAGGGTTCAGGGGAAATATATGGTGATAAACAACTTGCATTAAAAATTATTCTGGTAAAATGTACTTCATTTATTCTAGAATCACTTGAGATAAAAACCAAGCCTGAAACAAATAATTCTCTTGCCCAGAAATCAATTAAAGTAGAATCTCTGGGAGTGGGTCTTGCCATTGCTGTTACCAAAACAAAAGAGAAAAAATAACTCTCAAAAGTAAAATAATTATTTTTCTTCACTGTCATTATCACAAGCCATAGTGCTACAATGGAGGTTGACAACTTGTTTTGAGAATATTTCAAGTCAAAATCATCACAGGTAGAGGGTGTCACAATGAAGGAAAAGCTATAGCCAACTCTCCTGTCTCTCAGCGGAGTTCTGGAAGATCACATGACCTCTACCTCCACAAAAGGCAATTAACCAGTGAGAAAGTTCCATTTCTGTAATTCAAGAAAGCTCACATGCTCATGATCACAAATGCTGCACATATACAAAAAGTATAGATATTTGAAGGCATTGAAAACTACCAAAGATAAAATTGATAACATATTCTAATAATAATTTTTAAATGAACCAAATGAGAATTCCAGACATGAAAATAAAAACATCAAAATTGATAGCAATGGATAGCTTCTAACAGTCGATTATTTGCAGCTGAATAGAAAATTAGTAAACTGAAAGAAATGCAAGAAAAAATATTTATCTTGAGGATTTGAGAGGCAAACAGATGAAAGAGTAAAAGCATAAAGACACTTTGAGATATGGTAGTAATTACTTGTCATATCTCTGCTTTCTTACATATGAGTAAGGACAAAGAGAAAGAATAGACAGAATTGATACTTGAGGAGGTAATGGCGGAGAATGTTTCAAAACTGATGAATGATATCAAGCCATAGAATCAAGAAGCCCTATAAACCTCAAGAAAGATGAACGGAATGAAAACTATATTTCTACATGTCATAACAAAACTCCTGAAAAACAAAGATAAAGAACATATTAAAAGCGGACAGAAGAAAAGAGACTAATCATTTTCAAAAGGCAAAAATAAGACTGCCAGATGGATTCTCAATGCAAACAATAGTAGGTGAAAGATTCATTTTTCCCAAGAGCTAGAAAAACAAAATACTTCTGTGGCAGTGGTTCTCCATCCTGGCTAGCCTGTAGAATCACCCAGTACCTTTCCTAGATGCTGAAACTCACTTCTTGTTGGCTCCTTGCCAACAGTCCTATTTCACTACAATCTATTCTACACCCCAGCCTCAGGGGTTTTGTTAATTTGACAATGAACGTTTAACCCCTCTTGTTAACACCCATCAGCAATTTCCCAGCTTCTTAGAACTCTACAAGCACTCTTATTGTGGATCTTTTCTCATTACTCCACACCCATCTCATCTAGACACATATTGTTACCTGGTTATGTTGTGTCTTATGCATAGAACTTTTAACAAACCCTTCTTAATTCATGACTTGTCAGCTTTATGGTCACCTTCTCTAAAAACCACAAGGGTACCTACTATCTGCTTGGACTTGAGATGTATGTGCTATATATTGCTTCAATTTTCTCTCTCCCCATCCATTCATCTATGCCCTATCTCTTCAAGTAGGAAACAAAGAACAAAGAAAAGAACATAAAACATAAACCTCATAGATACCAGGAGCAAGGTGTTGCAGGGTAGCAGCTGTCTTTCACAGCCATGAGCCCAGGTTTATGAAGAATACAAAACTGACTCTGAGCTACTGGTTTTTTAAAATATAGTCTCATGCACTGAATCTCCCATTGGGAAAATCATGATTGCATTGTTCAGAACTCAGTGAGTCTTAAATTAAGTACAATTTAAATAGCCATGGTATCTTAATTACTTAGATGAGAATATACAAATTAGACAATTGAAATCTTTTAAGAGCATCCACATTGCTGGTAGAAGCATCAGTCATGTATTAAGAGAGCCTGGAAAGCATGATCCAGAAGTCCTCAGAAAAGATTAATTCAAATTCCCTGCATTGTTTATGAAGTGAATTTCTGTGTGTCAAAGAAATTTTTTGTTGTATTCCTTCTGTGTTCACATTATAAAGCATTATAGACTGTCAGGAAATGAGGGTTACATAAAGGATTTAATGGATAATTAACTTTATATTTCAGAGGTCTTCGCACTAACAACAGTGTAGTTAGCAGTTTAGAGGAGTCTAACGTGTTACATATTTTCTCTATTTCCTAAAAAAATTACCATTTTGTGGCAACAATTATCAACTCTGGTGTCACATTAAAAACACTTGAGGGAACTTTAAGGCAAACCCACACTCAATTCCAGGCCGGCCAATTCAGTGAGGAGAGCCCAGGCCGAAGGATCAAGCTCTGCAGGTCACTCCTATATGCAGTTGTTGTTGAGAGTGATTTTTTTTTTTTAATAAAGGGATAGGTAATATAGATAATATAGATATAGACAAAGGGATAGGTAATATAGATAATTATCCGCTCAGGAAAGATAGCAATTCCGTATGTATGGGTAGTAACATGCCAATTGGAAATACATACATATTCTATTGAATATATACATATTCAATATCTAACACATTATATATGTATATATGTGTGTACATATATACACACAGACATAAACATGCTAAAGGGTAGTGAGTAATCAGAAAAAAGCAATTCCATATTTACAATGGAAAAATCATTGGAAAAAAGCACTACACACGTTTCTACATGTGTATTAGTCTATTCTCATGCTCCTGTAAGAACATACCAGAGACTGGGTAATTTATAAAGCACAGAGGTTTAATTGACTCACAGTTCTGCACGGCTGGGGAGGCCTCAGGGAACCTACAATCATGGTGGAAGGCACCTCTTCACAGGGCGGCAGGAAAGAGAATGAGTACCCAGTGAAGCGGGAAGCCCCTTATAAAACCATCAGATCTTGTGAGGTCTCACTATCTCAAGAACAGCATGGGAGAAACCATTCCCATGATTCAATGACCTCCCACCAGGTCCCTCTCATGGCACGTGGGGATTATGGGAGCTACAATTCAAGATGAGATTTTGGTGGGGACACAGCCAAAGCATATTAACATGTAATGCATTTTATATATAAATGTACACATTTGAGTAAGAGGTTGGCTCTACAGGCAACTTAAAAAATTAATAGTTTTTTAATAAAGGAACATAATTTAAATACATCGATTTTGATTTAAGCCCCTTTAAAGCAACAAGCAACAAAAATAAGAAACAGACAAAATAATCCAGTCTCTTGAGTTGAGATCATGCTGTGGTGGAGTACTGCAAATGCCTGGGCATTTAGCTAATGCTGTTATACTATATGGTGCATGACTATGTCACCATACACTGCCTTTTGATTTGTCAGATCCCCATTAATCTGCATAGTTTTTATATTTAGGTTTTCTTTAAATGAACTCATCTTTCATTAAGTTGATTTAAACATAATTTTTTATAAAGCCATGTTAAATAAAAATATAATCTTCCATAAATAAAGGTAATGCTAAAATAAATATATTTAACTATTTAAATAACTTTTAAAATTCTACCCAGACACTGTCAGCTAAATTTTGAAAGGTGCTCTATCTTTTTTCTTTGAAAGGAGAGGTTAGTGAATTTGTGTTTGGTATCAATGAAAATGAAATTGTATCAATTCAGTGTGGCCTGGACAAGTATCTGCATAGTACTTCCTTATCGTGACATAAATTCTTTCACTAAATAGCATTTTTATCTGCAATCTTAATAACTTAACATTGAGTAAAGTGAATGATCATATCAGCTTTACACCAAGATACCAAAGAAAGCACGTTGACTTTGAAGGGTACACATGACTGTGTTGAACTTGGCTACATACACTCCAAAGTGGTAGCTGTTGTATAGTAGCTATTACACTGAACTTGAAGTTATACACCTAGGTTTGTATACACAAACACACAAACCCAAGCTGTGTCTCAATAACTCCAGCTGATTTGCCTTTTGCATTCTAGTTTATGTACAGAATGGGGGTTAAAAATTGAATATACATTTAAAATCCTACCATAAGAATGATATAATATGTGTGATAAGTCTTTACAAGCTGTAAAAGGCACAATACATACAAAATGTAGTGAGATTATGTTACCATTATGAAGTCTCAAACTAAGCATTAATATGTCTTTGTTCCCAGTAATTTTACTGTTAAGCCAAAAATAAAAATTAACCAAGAATTGTTGCAAATAATTCAGGAAAATGGCAGACAAAATCTTTTGCCCATGTTGAAAGGTTACAACCATCACTAATCATTGCAAATACCATGCAAACAGTAGTTTTCTTTATTAATTTCTGCTCTTGCTTATAGCAAAGTATCATTTCTTATTCTATCCAGTTTGACTGACAGGTGCAATATTCTCATTGAGTAACAGTATAACAATATAAAAATGAATTACTTAGAGGATAATACTGCTCTGTATCTTAAAATAAATCTAATGAGGATTTATGCAGAAAGTTAATGAAAATATTCCCTATCTAGAATTTGTGGACTCTGTGGACGAAGTTACAAGACCTTGAAGAAAAACAGAAAACATTGTGACTAAAGTGAGGCACAAGTAATAAAACTGAGGCTAAAGAAATTATAGTATGGTCCCTTTTAATTATTTGATCTTATGTGATAGAAATTACGTCTTCCTCAAAACCAGCACTGCACTTCAAAATGTGTGAAATCTAGAGATTATCTGTAAATGGTGGGACTACAGATAACTTTATTTTGTTTGTATTGCATGCCTTTTATCTTCTATAGTTTCTAAAATTGATATAAATAGAAACAGTCCAAAGATACAAATACTGAATTGTCCTACTCAACAGTATCTACATGGTTTATGATCCAAACAGGGCAATGCTAACTAATAAAAATACTTCAAAAATATGACATTTACGTCAAATACATATGCTTCATAGTAAACTATTTTTTTTTCTAGATGAAGTTTCATTCTTGTTACCCAGACTGGAGTGCAGTTGCATAATCTCAGGTCACTGCAACCTCCACCTCTTGGGTTCAAGCAATTCTCCTGCCTCAGCCTCCTGAGTAGCTGGAATTACAGGCACCAGCCTCCGTGCCCCGCTAATTTTTGTATTTTTAGTAGAGATGAGGTTTCACAATGTTGGCCAGGCTGCTCTTGAACTCCTGATCTCAGGTGATCTGCCAGCCTCGGCCTCCCAAAGTGTTGGGATTACAGGCATGAGCCACTGCACCTGGCCTAAACTAATTTTTTATTCCTTATTCTATTGTATAGTGATCCAAAATATTCACCATTATTGTGCATGTTTGAAAGACATTTAAGGAAACTGGGAATGTAGATCGTACAAAGATACTTGACCACTGCAGCACTTCCCTGCTCACTAACCATTAATTTCAGTCATTTGAAAGATCTCTTTAAGTATTGAGTATTATCTTTGTTTTCTAAGAAAAGGAATGTCATTTTTAAAGTTCACCTTGCCAGCAGTCATCTGTAAATCTATCAAGATAAAAACTGAGACGTGAATCTTGATAACTCTCTCTGATTTACCAGCCTCTCCTAAGGCCTTATATAGGCATAATAATTTAATAGCAAAATTCAGCTACAATGTCCGTATTTGGTTTTTACCGTAAAAATTACCTTAATTTTCACTGTCTTTGGCTTAATTTTTAAAATTCAAAGAACATCAGACATGTTCATATGCAGACAGAGACATGTTTTTAATAGGAAAAAAATTGCCAATAGAGATAGTAGTTCCTAAGCATACATCAGATGTCATACACACAAATAGGCAGCTGAAGATAATGTAAAATATAGGAATTGGGTAGAATATACATTAAGATCTTTTCTTACTGGAAAATTCTAAGAACTAGCATTATTTGCAGGAATATATATATAGATACAGAAATAAGTGGCAAATGTACACACAGCGTAAAGAATATGCATAATTATCACATGAATAAAAATCTAGAATAGAGAGTTCAAATAATTGAAATTGTCACATGCTAAATTAGTATTTAATGAGAAATGATAACTATACAAATGATAAATAAATATAGATATCACAGACCCATTTCAGAAAACAATGTTCAGGATTCACAATATTCTAGACAAGTAAAGATTGAAACATATTCATTATAATTTCTGCACCGTAAATCCATAGATTGGGAATTCATATATGAAGTAATGATTCTGAAAGTTCTTCAGAACTTTTAAATGGTCAGAATGACTAAGTTATTTATATGTTTTATCTTAAATATATTTATGCATCTAATTCTTGGCAAATTGGTAATGCATGCCCTACAAGATATAATCTCTCTTTACAGACTAGTTTTTACAGACTTGGAGACCAAAGAAATTGTAAAATGATCTAAAGGACAAAATATACAAATGTACATATGCACATTTCTATTTATTTAATTTTATTAGTTATTTTGAGACAGAGTTTCGCTTTGTCACCCAGGCTGGAGTGCAGAGACACGATCTCGGCTCTCAGCAACTTCCACCTCCCGGGTTCAAGCAATTCTCGTGCCTCAGCCTCCTGAGTAGTTGGTACTACAGGCGCACATCACTAGACCCCGCTGACTTCTTGTAATTTTTAGTAGAGACAGGGTTTCACCATGTTGCCTCAGCCTCCCAAAATGCTAGGATTACAGGCGTGAGCCACCGTGTCCAGCCCTTTGTATTTATTTTAATGAGTGAGCTTCTATAAAAGGGTAAATTTTCATAAATCTCTCTCATGAACAAATATTCTGAGGAAAGCTGTTGTGAAAGGAAAGGAAAACTCACAGTGTTTACAGAAAGGAGATCAATTATCCTTAAGCCAGGAATGGAGTTGTCCTGAGGTTTTAATCAAGAAGGGAGAAAGGGCAAGAGGTAGGTAAATCCACAGTAAGTTGTTAAAACAAAAGAAAAATATGCAAAAAGTGAAATTCTCGATAGGTGCTCAGTTCATAAAGTTAGTGCTCTTCAAAACTCCAAATCTGTTCCTCCACATTTCCCTGCTTCTCCTACAGCGAAGTTGGTGCAAAGTACAATGACTGGCCTGATGTACTCTGAGTAGCAATGATGCAGGGGTTATTTATCATAAATAATTCAGGCTTAACACAACAATATGACTCTGTAATGCAGACACAAACACCAGGGTACACTGCCTCTTAAACTGTGGACACTCCAGGATAATTTGATCCCGTGTGTACCTGAATATACATATACACACACACACCACGCTATCCTGAGACGCTCCTTCAGAACCCACACATATCAATACCAACCTCTCACCTGAGTTTGAGTAAGAAATATAAAATGTCTGTAGAAGACACTATTTTGCCTGCATACGATGTGTCTGTGAATAGTCATGTTGATGTATCTGAATGAATTCCTTGGGAAAAAAAATGATGTGAGGTCTGTGTCTAGAATAAGTCAAGGTGTAGCAGTCCAAAATTTGTACAGTGATGTTGATGACAACGACTGTGATGATGGTGATGATGGTGGTGGTGATGATGATAATGGTCTCACTCCACAATGCTGCATTTATTTTTGATAACTTTAGGGTCAATACACAAAGTGTTGGATTATTAATGCTTTCAGTGATTGAGTTCTTAGTTTGGCTGCAAACCAAAAACCAACTGGATATTTTGCTATATACGCTTTGCTTACTAAATTTTGCTTCTTTGCCCAGACAGTGGGTAAGAGACTGAACTCAAAAGGTTGCTAGCTTCCCCAGTGAGACACAGGGCAAGGGCCCTTTTGACCTCGTGAAACTGGAAGCCCCTCTGAAAGGGCTGACTTGCTACCTAGAGGACAAGAAATGCCTTACTGCCCTCATTCAAAATTGCACTAATCTGTGAGAAGCAAAGGGCACATTAGAACATTTCATCATAACTTATGTTTCATGTCAATAATTATCTGTGATGCACTTGGCCTCATATCCAGGCCTTTTTTTCTCCATTAGAATATCACAGACTTCGATTTTTGAAAGCATGAGTCCTGTCCATAATAAATCAAATATCTATGCATGTTCAATTACAATTATTTATATTTTGAAATTTAGTTTTGGACATAAATCATACAAAGTCATCTTGTCCTTAGAGTTAAAAAATATGTTATTTGGAAAAGCTCATACTTTCGAGTCCATAAAATTAGGAATAAGTATTATTAACTATGCAAAGGAAATATTAATGTTTGGATAATTTTAATTTTTATGATTTGGGGTATGACTCTTTAAGGTACACAATATTTGCTTAGAGTTTTACTCTAATATGGGACTCACTTAACTTAGTAAGCGTCACAGAACCAGCCATGTGAAGTTTTGCCATTTAAATTCACTCTTCTGCATGTTAGAATATTCTGAATAGAAAAGCATCTGACTTAAAAAAAAGTTCTCAAAATAGTCAAGGTGAATTTAGTGTTTTGATTTAATTTAAAACAAAACTGTTTCAACATCTAACTTTGAAGTTTACGTTTCTCAGGTAGAAATGGAGGACAAAAGCAATTAATTTTTACATAAACACACTTTTATTGTTTTCTATGAAGGTTGCCCTTTACAAAGGCAAAGCTCTAAACGGTGAGCACAGCAAAAGAGGCTTTGTAAGTGTAAATATACGTTTGCACACATCGGTAGGCAGAAATGGTGATCAAGATGACATTTCAAACACCGTGAATGCCAGTTCCCCAAAAAGCATTCAATGCACTTTCCTTGGGCCCTGTGTTATAACTGGGTTACATACTCAGTTTTTATTGTGTGAAATCCTGGCAGGCTTGGATGGGGTAGGGGGGAATCCTATATACTCCAGGGCCAAGGGCGCAGGAAGGGGATACTCAGGCTACACTCCTCAGTCTCATTTTCACATGCAGGTGACTCTGTGAACACAGACACACATCTTGTGTGGGACTTAACTCATTCATTAGTTTATATAGTGTGAAGCATCAGACACAATCGCGATTTTAAGAAGAACAAAGGCCGAGAAAAATGAACAAGCATCGTGTCGTAAAGCAAAGGGCTTCAAAGGTCAAGCTAAGAAGATGACTCCCTTCCACCTCCAGCTCTGCACCTTCCTTGGCTGACAGTTGTGTGGTGACAGACTTGAGCATTGCGTCCCGGCTGCCAGGAACAACCAGACTCCTGGAGAACCGCAGCTTTTTCCGTGGGTTCGTTCTTATATCCCTGGAAAAGAATGAGGCGCTTTCTCCTACCCAAGAAAAGCCCTTGAAACCGGGCCGAGGATCTGACTCTGGCGCCTGCTCTCTTTCGCCTTGGTGGGGCTCCCGGCAGCGCACGTTGGCTCCAGGCTGGAGGAAGGGGGGCGTTGCTGTCGCACTCGCTCTTGCAGCCTCCCAGTCTACTACAGAACTGCTGAAGTTCCAGAATGGGCCCCTGTTGTCCTTGGGGTACAGTCTGCACCTTTAATGTGAAACCCAGCAGAGGCAGCACCAAGAGTCAAGTCGGCCTTTGCCGTCCGTCCTCCTGTCCCCAACACCTGGCGCCGCCAACTCCCGACAAAGCGACTCCTGGTGCTTGGTGATCTGCCCTCTTTCGGGGATTCTACCGTTCCTTTCTTCTACTCTCTAACACTACCCTTCTTTTGCTTTCCTTTTTACACAGAAATTAGCAAAGTTCTCCCCTCTTTTTCCCCTTTTCCAAGTTGGAGGATGAATCTTCCAGTCATCAGGGAACACAGGGAAGGTTCTGGCTCAAGAGAAGGTTCTTCTCTTTTGCCCCGGGATGCAGGAGCCTGGTAGAACTGGAACTTGGAGGACAGTGAGGCAGACACAACCAGAGAGTCCGGAACAGGGGCACTTTCTTTCCCAGACGAGTTTCCCCTCGCTCTTCCGGACCACCCCACCCGGGTCAGCCTCCCAGGTCACCCTACCTCGCGCGCTCCCTGGGGACCTCCAGCCCGTCCCTCCATCCTCCCCCTCGCGTCCCAAGTCTAGGCCGCTCCCGTCCAGGTGTCCGCCCCTCCTGTCCCGCTGCCTCCCGTTGAGTCCCTCCTACCGCCTCGTCTGGTCACTAGAATAGTTTTGAACCCTTGGGTTCTACACTGTTTCCCTCCCAAGCCAGGCAGCGTATCTCTCAAGAAGTAGGGAAAGGGCTCCATCAACTTTACCGGAGCAGTGTCCGCCGGCGGGCGCGGGGCACACACCTGCCTGCACGCGGGCGCGGGTCCCCGGGTCTGGGAGCACTCGCGGGGCGCGGGAGCCGCCCTCCGCCACGGCGAAGGCGCCCTAAACTCGCTCGCTACAGCCGGCAGGGACGCGCGGCGCTGGGAGGGCATAAAACGGGAATTTCGAATTGAGCTTGGGAAGCGGGGACCAGAAAATGGTGATTCTAAACACACGCGAGCGTCGCCACACAGAACAGTTCCACCCGAAAAGCGCACACTTTTGAGAACAGACCATCGTGGATAGCACCGCAAAGAAACCTCCTCCAAGGCACGTTCCTCGTCGGAACTGACAACCCCTTTCATCTACTGACTTCCCCCGCACGGTCGAAGACAGCCCGGTGCACTCGAGAATGGGGGCTCAGGCGCTCCCGGAGCCCGCAGGTCCGTCTGCAGAACCCCCCGGCAGGTGCGGGCCCCCACCTGGCCAAGCAACAGGGCCGGGTCCCTCTCTGCCCTGTACCCGCACGGGTCACCTCTCCCTGCCCCCCCAGGCAGCCAGCCGGGCCGAACGAGCGCAGGGGAAGGAGCAAGCCGAGCGAGCCACTCACCCCTAGCTTCCTGCTGCGGATTTTCACGTAGCCCTGCTTGACTATGTCGTTAAAGTTGGAGGCCATGGCCAGCGCGATCGGGCTCCTGCGCTCCGCGATCCGCTCTCCCGAGTCGAGAGCCGCCGTCCGCCGCCGGGTCTGCGCGGGTCTCGCATCCAGCCGGCCGCCGCCAGCAGCAGCGCCGCCGCCCGCTCCTTCCCGAGCTCCCGCCGGTGGGGACGCGGGGTCGCCTGCAGGGCCGCCGCGGACGGGGAACGGGGCCCGGCGCCGTGAGCAGCACCAGCCCTCCGCGTTCCGGCGCTCACCTTCGCCCCCCGCCGCGAGCCCCGCGCCGCGGCCCGCGCAGCAGCCAGCTGCGGGCGCCCCCACCGCGCCGCCGCCCCCGGCAGCACCCACGGGCTGGCGCCTCGCTCGGCGGCGCACAGCTGGCCGGAGCGCACCACCGCGGCTCCCCGGCGCGGGGGGAGGGGGCGGGCCGGGGGGGCGGGCTGATGCGCCAGCCCCGCTCCCTCCCCCTGGTCCGCGGGATGGCTGGGCTCGGAGACGCTCGCAAGAAGCGCTCCATCCCTCTCCGCGCGGGCGGGAGCGCCTCCGCCGTGCGCCCCGGGGCCCGCTCCCCACCCGGCTCCCCGGTCCCTCAGCGCTCCCCGGGCGCGAGATTCCTAAGGACACGGCGCCTCATTCCCGGGCTCTAAATCTCCACTCGCAAGCTGGGCACGGGGAAAGGGCGGTGGGGACACTTCCAACGTGGAAGGCCAGCGGGAGCGAGACACTTGTTTATTTCATCGGCCTTGTTTACAGGACATTTTTATCCCCAAGCACACGCGGTCGTTCCAGGTCTTTGCCCCGTTAGGAAGTGTAAATCAATCGACGCCAAACCCTTCCTGGTGCACACAAAGAGACCAATCGTGCGCATGTGTCTAATCCTCCCGCAGCCTAGAAACAGGCAAGCGGGCGAGGCAGCCGGGCGCCGACGTCCTCTGCTGAAGGAGTGGAGAAGCCCGACCCGAACGGTTGATTTATGCATGCGTTTTCGTTAACTAGGACTAAAAGTGGCTCCTGGCTCTTCTGGGAAAATGGAGAATGGGGTTGTTATCAATGGATGCCAATGACTTCTTGAAATGCTCAACTTGTACAAACAAAAAATGAAGAACTTTCTCCCCTTAATGTAGAAACACATGGTATTTTAAAAGTAGGTTTTCCATTATTGTAAAGACATTTTAATTTTTAAGATTATATTTTTGTGAAAGATTCGAGGAAAAAGAGGGATATTGAATTTTGACTGGAGGCAATATATGGATTTTTACTATAGGCTAGAACATTTAGTACTTACTTGCTAAGGATGTTTCTAATTAGTAAAATGTATAAAGGTTGACAATTTTTAAGGTGACTCCTGCAAGAGTTATATTTAATCAAAAGATGATGTTTATTACAGTGAGCAGTATTTTTCCAGGTTCTCATTAAAAATTTCCTACCCCTATTTGAAACACAATAATACTAAGAAAGAAAAGAAACTGGGGTTGAGGGAAGAATGTAAAAACTTGAAGAACAAGGTAGCACGTCCCTCACTCCAACCAGATAGCATCCATGGGAGATTTTTGTCTCATACTTAGCAGAAGTCTCCATCTAGAGCCCATGTAAACCAATGGAAATTCTTATTTGCTTTAACAGCATGCTATTCCTATTCATTTATTAATGTGGGCTAGCTATTTTTTTTTTTTTTTTTTAACAAAAAAACTTCCCACCGTTCAAAGTACCAGATGCTGGGGCAGATCAGATACTAAGAATAACATGGTAAAATCCTTTCTGCTGTCACTCTGGAATGGGCCCAAACTCTCACCTTCCCAGATAATTTGCATAAACTCCCTGGAATGGGCTCAAGCTCTGACCTCAGAAAATTTGCATAAACTCTCTGATAACTGCTTGTAATTCTTTCCTCTGAATACCTGGCACAGCTTGTCTATTCCACCCACTTTTTACTATTTCACTGCATGGCCATTTTTTTAAAAATATAAAGACTGCTTTAGGTTTGTAAATGCTTTAAATAAGTTATTTTATTCAGCCCTCTTTGCAACCACATATGTTAAATGAAGAATACTTGCCAGTTACTAGATGAAATCGAGGCTCAGAGACATTCAGTTGCAGAGCCACAGGTTTCGAGATTGGTTTGAGGTCTACAATGATTTCTATGACCACAGACTCCTTCTCCTATTTATATAATCATCTGTTTTCACAAGTCAGTTATCAGTTCTTTGAAGTCAGGGATTAGTTTTGTCTCAGCAACAATCTTAGTACTGACATAAGTAACAGTCAGGTGTGATCACTAATCATGGCTTTTAATGATTATGTATGTGATTACTGTGCCGACACTCATGTTTATCAACGTCTTTGTAACACCCTAGCATGATTTCAGTATTCTCATTTATCTTTTATTTTTAAATTGGTGTTACAGCAATTTTTATGTATGCGTGTCCCTCTCTTTATGATCTTTATTTGTCTCTTGAAAGCCCTAGGTTATCTGTCATGTAAATTTTCCCAATTCTGGATTTGGTTGCATAGCCTCAATTAAACATGTTCACCCAAGTCCCACATTTCCTACTAGTGTGACTTAGAAACTTACTTGCATTTTCCTTTTTTTTTGCAAAATAATAAAAGATGCTGTATATATTCTACTGAATCATACCAAAGGAACAAAACATCTAGCTGTCCCATTGATTGGAAGGTTAAAGTGTTGTCAACACTCATCTGTACATTATAAAATCATAAAATATAAATTCTATGAAATTGTAGAATTATAAAATTCTCCACCAACCTTCCAACTAGTGGTTTTTGTGTCGCTGATGATCATTGCTTAGATACATTACTTCATTAGGGATTGCAAAGTTGTGATTTTCTAATTTAACTTTATTCTTGAGTTTATGAGTATATACCCTCTTCTAAAAAAGAAACAAATAAACAAAAATACTTTCCCTCACAAATTAGAGAATTCCCCTGAAATAGACACCCTATAAGAAAGGCAGGTTTGATTCCTAACCATTATCATCCATGTTTTAGAAATCTTGAATGGGTTCTAGCAAACTCAAAATAAATCCCTGCTCCCTTTGCAATATCATTTCCAAAAATGTAGTTTTGTATATTTGGCCTGGCTGTGATCAATAAATAGCAAGGTATCCCATGCTTGTATCCCATGCTTATCTAACACATTTCCAACTGCAGACCTGGAATTCATTATTTCTTTTGGAACCTTAATTTGTTTTAATGAGAAATGAAATTCATTTCCCATAATTTGGTTGCTAGTGGTGCTTTTTGCTACTAGTTTTATGCTTTTCAGTTATAAAGCAAGGAAACTTTTTTTTTAATTTCAGAAATATATATTTAAAGAAAAAACTCACTTTCAAAGGATATTTTCAATTCAAATTAATGTTGACATATTCCATATTTTAGGATTGTTTTTCCTTTGAGAAACTCACTATGTGAAATATTTACAAGTTTCCAAAGTCAGACATATCAAATAAGGCACATTGAGAGACACAGCTCTCATTTCTTTCCCTTCCTCTCTTTGTAAGAAACAATTTTCATTAGATTTTGGTTTGCCTTTTTATTTATTTTTATTTATTTATTTTTTTAAATATAAGGAAAGACATATATGGGTACCTATTTTCGTCTTACAAAAAAAAAAAAAAAAAAAAAAGCGTGCGATTCAACATTTTATTACTCCAGTAGGCAGCCTCTAAATTGGGCCCTAAGACTTGGTATCTGGCCCCATATAATTCCTCTTTCTCGGTGTGGGATGGACTTTCCCCTCCCCCCACCCAGCTTCTAATGAATACAGCAGAAGTGATGGAGTGTTCTTCGTGAATTAAGTTATAAAAAGACTGTGGCTTCTTATATGCTGGGTCATCTCTATTGGAAAGCTTGCCCTGGAGGAAGCCAGCTACCACAATATGAGCAATCCTATGGAGAGGCCCATGCAAATGAGCTTGGAGGGTGTCCATCTGAGGCTTTCCAAAAGCCATGCGAGTAAACTCAGAAATAGATCCGCCCAGTCACTTTAGATGACCACGCCCTGGCAGTCACTGAGAGAGCCTGAGCCAAGACCAACCAGCTAGGCTGCTCCTAGTTGTTTTTCAACAAAGGGAACTTTAGTTATTTGTAAGTTAATAACTAAAATAGACTTTGGTATGTGAAAGTAAGGTGTTGTCTTAACGGAAAAAAAAAAACCCTAAAATTTGAGAATGATTTTGGAATTTATGAGTGGCCTTGAGAAGAGTATGAGTAAAGACGGAAAGCATCTTCAACGTGCTGTTTGTAGCATTTTGGACTTTGAGGGCACTGAGTAAGCTCACATAACAAAGTGAAGAGAATATGATTGAAAATTGAAAGGAGTATTCTGGTTATTTAGTGGCAGGAAACTTAGTGTTCCTGGCAGCTATGTGGAAACTAGAAAATGCATGTAATAAACTCCCTGATCTAGATAAGAAAATCTCCATCCAAAGTATTTGAAGTGCAACTGTTTCTTCTTTCCATTTAGTAAATTTTTGTTTGTTTGTTTAGACGGAATCTCACTCTGTCATCCAGGCTGGAGAGTGCAGTAGCAAGGTCCTGGCTCACTGCAACCTCCGCCTCACAGGCTCAAGTGATTCTCCTGTCTCAGCCTCCCGAGTGGCTGGGACTACAGGCATATGCCACCACACACTCAGCTAATTTTTGTATTTTTAGAAGAGACAGAGTTTCACGATGTTAGCCAGGCTGTTCTGGAACTCCTGGCCTCAGGTGATCTGTCCATGTCAGCCTCAGTGGCCTTCCAAAGTGCCAAGATTACAGGCTTGAGTCACTGTGCCTGGCCCCACTTAGTACAAATTGAGAGGAGAGAGATACACTGAGGGAAGGACCGTTGAACAGAAGGGAGTCAAGAACTGATGGTTTCGAATATTCTCACCTTCTCCAGATCAGAATGCTCAAATTAATAAATGGAAGCTGAACAAAGATCTCATCCTGGGCACTGACTGCCATGAGTATTTAGTGTAAAGATAATGTCAAGAATGTGACAATAAAATATATTGTTTAAGATTTCAGAAAATCAATGATTTTACGGCCACACTCTTGGCTTTATCTTTACCCCACATTGTCTTGGCACTGCTCTTGATTTGATCTAATAAAGAGAGTCACAAGAAACCCACAACATTCTTGAAAGATTTATCATGCTGAAGCATTGCCAGACAAAGATAATCTACAATGAGGAGAAGCACGTGGATTCCCAATATTCTACTAACAAGAAGCAGGCTGAGAGAACAGGTCAGGTGCAGAGACATGCTACATTAAATAAATAAATAAATAAATAAATAAATAAATAAATAAATAAATAAATAAGACTCAGAGGGAGGAACGAAGAGCCTAGAAGGGAGAGCAAAAACTTTGGAGGATCATACCCTCACCCTGAGAACTAGTCCAGGAACTTCCAGCATTTCCCCATCTGGATTTCAGAATTATCATGGACCAGTAATTGTTTTCCTTCTGTTTTCTCCCTTTTTGAACAGGAATGTGTACATGGCTGTATTTTGCTTGTCCCACCATTGTTGGATATATGGTAGGCAGATAACTTGTTTCTTTAGTTTCAAAGGTTTGAAAAAAAGATCTACAGTTGAAAAACTGTGCCCAAGGCATTACACTTGAGAAGCCTCATTTCTGTTTCATATAACAAAATTTTGTACTTTGAGTTCAGACTGTAGTGAGTGAGAATCTGAAGGTCTTAAAAGCGGTTGGCATATTTTGCACATGAGGGACATGGAGCATTGAGGGTCGGGGGCAGCCTGTGGGAGGCAGCTTTTAAGATAGGTCTACAACCTCCCGTCTCCTTACAATCCCCTCTTTGCGTGTGGCTTGGACTACTGAATAAATTCTCAGTCTGGCAGAAGTGATAGGATGTCATTTTCAAGAATAAGTTATCAAAAGCATGCGAGTGTATTCCCTCGGTATGTCTTGCTCTCCCCTTTTTTCCTTTCGTTTGCAAAATGAATATACTCCTTCCTGATGAATGTCATCTAAAAGTATTACTTAGTTCATGTTTCTAATTCAAAATACTGGAAATCTGAAAACACACTCTAGATCTTTTCTGGCACTCATTGTTAAGGAATTATGCTTTTTGAAAATGTATTTTAAGGATGTTTAGTTTACTGGGCAAGAGACTGAGTTAGGATACCCTTGGCATCCGTTTTCCCTTGTACCATGAGGTAATGAAAGATACAGCTTCTGAGTATGCCTTTTGAGACTTCCTGAAATTTAACCTCCTCAGGTCCCTCACCCACGAATATCTCGATCTTCTCATAATGACAGATTCCTGTCCAGGTTCATTTTTATTCTAATGTCTAATAGTTTTCTCCTCAATGTGGGCCTTCGTATTTCAGACTGCTAATCCTCAAGCAACTCCCATACTCTTGCACCTCTATCTACAGTCTCCACACAACCACTTGAAGTTTGGGATATCTGAAGCCCAATCTTTTAAACTACTTTTTTTTTTTTTTTTATTAATTGTTTTCAGATTGGTCTACTTATGCCTTTAGTCTAAGTAGGAAATCTTCCTCTAGAAAGTGTATCACTGGAGATATATATATATAATTCTTAAGGCAGTAATAGATTGTTCTTCTCCTCTAGTTTCTCCTATACAACTACTTACCCCCGAGATCCTTGTTGCTGTTGGTGATTAGCCATACCCACCCTGATTTTAGCTTCTGTGGCATATCTTGTCACTTAGTTAAATTAAGAAGTTCTATTGATGTTTTTCCTTTTCTATCCCAGTTGCTGTCTTTGTTTATTTGACAGGATTTAAGATATTCAAATTATTTTGCTACCCACACCAACACCATCTTACAGAGCACCCACTTCTATCTTTATAAGATATTGTATTTACGATTGAAGATTTTTATATAAATATTTAACCCACTTATTTAAACTTATTTGAGGGAAAACCGACATGACTACATTTCTGGTAATGTTTAATATACACTTCTTGAATAGATCGTTATTTAATATGAATAGTCCATACATTGTCTACTAAAAATAAATACGTATTTGCTTTTGTTTTTGTACCTCTATTCAGCTGAATAGAATAGTCAATTTTTATTATAGAACCACAAACTTTAGTCATTTATAATAATTACAATGTGGATTTCATATGCTTATAATGGTGGTTAACATCTGTCAATGCAAGTTCATTTCCCATCCCAATGTATGTATTATAATTGTTCTTTTCAAAATTTGTGATACCGAAGTTTTAGTTTATAAATCCCTCCCATACTTTCCACACTCCCCCCATTTCCCATTGGACTTGCTTGCAATTATATGATTATTTATCACTAAAATTTGAGTAAATGCATATACTTCAAATTTTGCATTTTCCTATTTAGATTATGACTCTGCTTCCTCTTTCCATAAATCATACTACTTGGTAACATATTGCAGTTTTAAAAATATGCATCATGTTTACATATTTCTTTTAAATTTATTCTTTGGCACATTTTTCGCTGTCATAAATAATATTGTTTCCTTTATTAAACTTTATCACTGATGATAATATTGGATTATTGGAAATGCTCTTATAGAAGTCTCATGGAAAGCTCTTACTATTTAGAATTGATTTTAAATTGATTTTCTTGCATTTTTTGTTAAAATAAAAATAATTTTATCACCTGTTCAGTATTTTTACTATAATATTTTTTATTTTTTTATTTGCAATGGATACAACTTCTGGAACAATGTGAAGTAACAGCTGCTAACGCAGCCATTCAATAACATTTTTGCTAAATAAGATTTTGAGGAGGGATTAAGGATTAAAATGTTAACTATTCAGATAAAATACTTCTTTTCAAGTATTTTGTAAAGTACTTGTTAACCAAAATGTTTATTGATTTTTACCAAATGTGGGCCGACCGAGGTGGCTCACGCCTATAATCCCAGCACTTTGGGAGGCCAAGGCAGGCGGATCACGAGGTCAGGAGATCGAGACCATCCTGGCTAACACGGTGAAACCCCATCTCTGCTAAAAATACAAAAAATTAGCCAGGCGAGGTGGCGGGCGCCTGTAGTCCCAGCTCCTCGGGAGGCTGAGGCAGGAGAATGGCGGGAACCAGGGAGGCGGAGCTTGCAATGAGCCGAGATGGCGCCACTGCACTCCAGCCAGACTCCATCTCAAAAAAAAAAAACAAAAACAAAAAAATTTACTGAATGTGTCTTTTGTATCTGTGTAAATCATAATATAATTTGTATCTTAAGTTTGATAAACTAAGTACATTAATGTATTTATTTGTGTTGACCATCTTCAATTCCCAAAATACAATTTGGTTAATCAAGATTAATAAGTAATGTATTCAATTTGATGGGATATGTTACCTGTGATTAATGTAATTATAGTTGCCATGTAGTTAGTGTTCTGTGTATTTTGTAAAAAACGAAATAGCAAATGGCATTCCTTTTTCTATACTCAGAAATATTTTAAATAAAAAATGATCTGGTCTTTAGAAGTTGGACAAAATTTTTGGCCCCACATATTTGACAAGTTAATTCTTTTATGATTACTTTTAACTCATCTGAATTCAATGAGTCTTCCAAGTGTACAAAAATTTTTCTCTGCTAATTTTAGTGATTTATGTAATACAGAATTTTTAGGATTTTAAAGTTAATTATTTCATGTTGTATACAGAATTTTAAATATCTCTTTGATGTTTACAGTAGTAATCTCGTTTCTAAAATTTTGTATTCCCTTTCTTCTTTCTTTCTTTTGATTTCTTTTGATTAGGTTTACTTTTTCTTGTTAATCAACTCATATTTTTATTATTTAATTGCATTTTTTCATTTATCTTTTACATATACACACAGCTGTCCAAAATGTTTTATAAAATGTGTAACTAGTTTCCTGCTAAAGTCTTTACTTAGATACAGCCCCACTTCCTAGAGTCAAACACATTTTAACACAGGGGTCCCCAACCCCTGGGCCATGGACATCACACACAGAACATGTCTCTCCTACTTCCTTCAGATATATTTCTTTCACTCTCTTTATTTCCACTATTGTTTCACTGTGTATTATAGCCTTAATTGCGTTTACTCAAAATTTATATATTGAAGCCCTAATTCATGGTACCGTGAAATGTGACTGTATTTAAACAGGCAGTCAAGTTAAAAATGAGGTATTGGTGGGGAGAGGCGATCTAATTGAGTATGTCTGTTGTCCTCAGAAGAAAAGGAAGTTTGGAGATAAACAGGTAGAGGTAGAAGATGACGAGAAGATACAGGGAGAAGATGTCCGTCTACCAGCTGTGGGGAGAGACCTCAGAAGAACCTAACCCCGCTGATTCTTTGCTCTCAAGACTTCTAGTGTTCAGTGCATAAGAAAATAAATTTCTGTTGTTTGAGCCACCCAGTCTTTGGTACTTTTATATGGTGGCCCTAGCAAACTAATACACTATGCTACCTTAAATATTTTATGGCTGCAGAGGCCTTCATATATTTCTTTACATTTATTTCTTGATATTTAAATGTGATGTTTTACTGCCAACATAAGTAATGTTTTTGAAATATTTTCATTTTACTATATAGAAATACAGTTGATTTTATATATTGACCTTGCTGTATTCACTTATTAGATCTAGTAGTAGATTTGCAAATTATTTTGAGTTTTCTACATATACGGTGATGTCATCTCTGAATAAAAATAGTTTTACTTCTTCCTGCTCTGGTTAGGGTCTATTTAAAGTTTAATGGAATTGGTAAGATTGGATGTCCTCGCCTGTTCACTTACTTTGGGGAAATCTAATATTACATTAATTAAGATATTAACTTCATAAATAACTTTTGTTATGTAGAAATTTCTATTGCTGGTTTTTGGGTAGATTTTATATGAATAGAGGTTGAATTTTATCCAATGGCAAATGTTTTGAGGAGGACACAGTGTTCAAAGCACTTGCAAGTCTCCAGTTGGTTACTTAGGCCCCATGTCATTCCAAAAATTCCACTTGGTTTCTCATTTCCATACCTGTGGACCACCAATGGGAGTAACCTAAAAATTCTCAGTCTCCACTTAGAGCAATATAGCCAAATGTTCTTAGAATAGAAATGACTGCTTACACATGATGTCACCACTTTCTCTATGGCTTTAAACACTTACTCATCTGCTATGTTTTCAAAGACTTGATGGATCTTTGACTCCTAAAAAACAATAAGACTATGAGGAAGTTGCATGCTACTTTTCAGAAATTTTTGACGTCACCTTTTAAACCATACTGTATAACTTCAGAATTCAACACATTTCTTTAGAGGGGAAATTGTTCGAGTCCCTTCACATGTCCAATTTTGTCAGTATCAGATAATTTTTCTCATTTGTTTTATGTGTTTTTTAGAAATATGTTATTGTAAGCCAGGTGTGGTGTCTCACGCCTGTGGTCCAGCAGTTTGGGAGGCCAAGGCAGGTGGATGGCCAGAGCACAGAAGTTCAAGACCAGCCTGGGCAACATGGTAAAACCCAGTCTCTGCAAAAAATACAAAATTAGCCAGGCATAGTGGCATGAGCCTGTGATCT